>NC_053023.1:681511308-681784563 GCF_003073215.2 Triticum urartu | reverse complement strand
GCATGTCTCAGTTTTCACCAAGTCTGAAAACTGATTGTGTTTTAGCTATGTTCGTGTGCCCGTTAATATATTTCGTGATCCCTTTTGGCCCCAAGTCACTTTGGGACTTTTGTTAAGCTTGTTGAGTAGCTCCATGACATGTTCTTACTTGTCTTAATCAGGTCATGTATCATATTGTTTTGCTGCTCCGAAGAGGGCTTCGTGATCTGAAATTTCAGACTACTGTTAATTTCACTAAGTCTGGAATCTGTTTTGCATTTGC
Source organism: Triticum urartu (assembly GCF_003073215.2). Lineage (NCBI taxonomy): Eukaryota > Viridiplantae > Streptophyta > Magnoliopsida > Poales > Poaceae > Triticum > Triticum urartu. Next base: position 681,784,301 of record NC_053023.1, on the reverse strand, counting down.
GTTTTTGCCATGCTTGTTTGAATCTCTTAATGAATGAATTGGCCGTGGCTCAGTGCTAGTCTTTTGTTAAGCATCTTGTGTGCATCCCTGCCATGTATTTTTTTGTCATGTTTGGTGGCTGTAGCATGTTCATTTCGTTGCATTTAGATGCCTACTTGCTGTAAATCGCAGACCGGTGTCATATCTTAAAACGCTTGCCATTTCCAAACCGTAACTCCGATTCCAATGATCTTTATATCGTTTTCAAGAGATTTCATCCCCTCTATCCAGTGGCACCCTTGGAATTCCAAGTTGAGTCCAGGTTCATGCATTTCCTGTCATATCTTGCATTTTGCATCCCGCATCGCATCCCGCATAGCATATCATCATTTCATCCTATTGCTTGGTCTTGCACGTGGTTGATTGTATCCTTGTTGCTTGTTTGTCTTGTTTGGGTAGAGCCGGGAGACGAGTTCTCTACCGAGGAGCCCGTTGAGTTTGCTTGTGAGGATCCAGTCAACTCTGACAACTGTGCAGGCAAGATGATCATACCCTCGAAATCACTACTATCTTTGCTATGCTAGTTTGCTCGCTCTTGCTTTGCCAATGCTACGATGCCTACCTTTTGCTTGTCAGCCTCCTAATTGCCATGTCAACCTCTAACCCACCTTGTCCTAGCAAATCGTTGATTGGCTATGTTACCGCTTTGCTCAGCCCCTCTTATAGCGTTGCTAGTTGCAGGTGAAGTTTGGAGGCCGTTCCTTGTTGGAACATCTTTTATTTACTTGTTGGGGATACCATTATATTGCTATGTTATCTTAATGCATCTATATACTTGGTAAAGGGTGGAAGGCTCGGCCTCTCGCCTAGTGTTTTGTTCCACTCTTGCCGCCCTAGTTTCCGTCATATCGGTGTTATGTTCCCGGATTTTTGCGTTCCTTACGCGATTGGGTTATAATGGGAACCCCTTGATAGTTCGCCTTGATTAAAGCTTTTCCAGCAATGCCCAACCTTGGTTTTACCTTTTGCCACCTAGCCTTTTCTTTCCCTTGGGTTCTGCAGACTCAAGGGTCATCTTATTTTAACCCCCCCCCCCGGGCCAGTGCTCCTCTGAGTGTTGGTCCGACCGAGTAGACTGCGGGGCCACCTCGGGGCAACTTGAGGGTTGGTTTTACTCGTAGGATGTCTCATCTGAGTGTGCCCTGAGAAAGAGATATGTGCAGCTCCTATCGGGATTTTTCGGCACATTCGGGCGGTGTTGCTGGTCTTGTTTTAACCTGTCGAATTGTCTTGTTGTACCGGGTTGCCGAGTCTGATCGGTGTGTCTCGGGTGGAGGTCTATTCCTTTGTTGACCGTGAGAGCTTGTCATGGGCTAAGTTGGGACTCCCCTGCAGGGATTGAACTTTCGAAAGCCGTGCCCGCGGTTATGGGCAGATGGGAATTTGTTAATGTCCGCTTGTAGATAACTTGAACCTTAATTAAATAAAATGAATCAACTGAGTGTGTTGCCGTGATGGCCTCTTCTCGGCGGAGTCCGGGAAGTGGACACGGTGTTGGAGTTATGCTTGCGCAGGTTGTTCTTATAGCTTCTCGCTCGCGCCTTGCCTCCTCTTCTCGCTCTCTTTTGCGGATAAGTTAGCCACCACATATGCTAGTCGCTTGCTGCAGCTCCACATATATTTGCCTTATCCATTCCTATAAGCTTAAATAGTTTTGATCGCGAGGGTACGAGATTGCTGAGTCCCTGTGGCTCACAGATACTATAACTCCAGATGCAAATCCAGGTGATTTCGCTCCAGCTGACGAGTACGAGCTCAAGTGGGAGTTCGACGAGGACTCTCAGCGTTATTATGTTTCCTTTCCCAATGATCAGTAGTGGTGCCTAGTTGGGGTTTGATTCAGGGCCTTGTCGCATGTTGGGTTCTTTTCCATTTTGGCGCCGTAGTCAGGCCATGAGTGTTTGTTCGATGGATGTTATTTATGTACTCTGATGTGACGTGGCGAGTGTAAGCCAACTATGTTATCTCCCCCTTTTATTATGTACTACATGGGATGTTGTAATGATTGCCTGACTTGCGACATTGCTTTCAATGCGGTTATGTCTCTAAGTCGTGCCTCGACACGTGGGAGCTATAGCCGCATCGAGGGCGTTACACTCCCCCAACATGAGGTCCACCCCCCGCATGGCGTCCTGCTGCGCCTCGTCGAATGCCAGGACCCGCGCGGAGCGGCATCTGACCTCGTGAGGGAGGACTGCTTCTGCTCCGTAGACCAGGAAGAACGGGGTCTCCCCAGTTGGCTTGGTCACGGTGGTGCGGATGGAACACAGCACGGACGGAAGATCGTCGTACCAACCTCTGCCGCAGGCCTCCAGCTTCTTCTTGAATGTCCTAGTCTTGAGGCCCCTCAGGACCTCTGCGTTGGCTCGCTCAGCCTGGCCGTTGCTTCGAGGGTGCGCCACCGAAGCGTAGCATATGTGTGTTCCAAGGTTAGCACAGTATGTTTTGAAGATTTTACTGGTGAACTGCGAACCGTTGTCTGTGATGATGCGGTTCGGCACCCCGAACCGGCTCACGGTGCCCCTGAAGAAACTTGACCGCGGAACCTGCGGGGATGGTGCAGACGGCCTCTACCTCAGCCCACTTGGTGAACTTGGCCACGGCGACGTAGAGGAAGCGGTAGCCCCCTGGCGCCCGAGGGAACGGGCCTAGGATGTCCAGCCCCTAGACCGCGAACGGCCACGAGAGGGGTATAGTCTGCAGGCCTCCCGTCGGCTGATGGATTTGCTTGGCGTGGAACTGGCAGGCCTCACAAGCTTTCACCAGTTCGGCGGCGTCATTGAGTGCGGTTGGCCAATAAAACCCACTACGGAACGCCTTGCCGACGAGGGCCCGTGATGATGAGTGATGTCCACAGTGCCGCCGTGTATATCTTCCAGCAATTCCTTTCCCTGCTCCCTTGAAATGCAGCGCAGGGATACATCGTTTGGTCGCTTCCGGTAGAGCTCTCCATCCCTGATGCAGTATGCCATGGCCTGCCACGCCACACGCTCCGCTTCCTCCTCCTTCTCTGGCAAAGTCCCTTGTGTCAAGTAACTCCGGAGCTCCGTGATTCAGCACCCCTCCTGTGGTTCCATCGTCAGGAGCAGTCGAGCCCCCGAGGCCGGGCCACAGACCGGGGCTCCCGAGGCAGGTGGCGGGGGGAGCTCCTCCCGAGGCTGAGCCGTATTTGACAGTAACGGCTGGGCTGAGGGCTTGAAGAGCCGCTCCTCGAAGACGCCAGGCTCCTGAGGTAACCGCCTGGACGCCCGTTTGGCGATGTCGTCAGCCTCCTGATTGGTGCCACGGGGTACATGCTGTAACTCCAACCCCCAGAACTGCTTCTCCATCCTGCGGACCTCCGCATGGTAGGCTTCCATGTGCTCGTCCTTCGGCTCGTACACCTTGTTGGAGAAATTGACGAGGAGCTGTGAATCGCCCTTGATGGTCAGGCGTTTCACCCCCAGGGCAGCTGCGGCCTTCAAGCCAGCTATTAAACCTTCATACTCCGCTATGTTGTTGGAGACCTTTTCGCCGTGCTGGAAATAGAGCTGTACAGCGTAGTAGAGCTTGTCCTGAGTGGGCGATATGAGCACTGCCCCAGCCCCAGCGCCATGCCTGGAGAACGCCCCGTCGAAGTGCATTACCCAGCCGTCTGGCGCCTCGCTTCCGGGGGAGAGGGACCGATCCTCGCCGGCCTCAAGGCCTGGTGCCTCCGTCCATTCCGCCACAAAATCCGCCAACGCTGCTCCTTTGATGACCCTGGTTGTGCTGAACTCGAGCTGAAACGCCTGCAGCTCTATGTTCCACTCGGCGACTCTTCCGGCTGAGTTAGGGCTCCTGAGCACTCTCTCCAGAGGGTATATGATGAGACGACCTTGATGGGATGAGCCTGGAAGTAGTGACGCAGCTTGCGTGAGGCCACCAGTAGTGCTAGGAGGAGCTTCTGAGGCATTGGGTATCGTGCCCTCACGTCCCGCAGCACCGTGCTAACGAAGTAAACCGGGTGCTCGACAAGGCCAGGAGCATCTGGGGTTGCTGCACCATCGGGAGGTAAGGGCACCTCACGAGGCGACGTGGCCTCTGGAGGTGGACCATTCGGTCGGGCTGCCTCTCCTGCTTCCGGTGCATTCCTCGGCAGCTGCCCCTCCTCAGCTGCGGTTGTGGCTTCTGCAGGCTTTCCTTGTTCCCGTTTTGTCCTGCCTCGTGCTGCCGCAGCGGTCTTGATTTGGCGCTCCTCCCTAACCGCCACCAAGGCCGCGCTGGCGGAGTAGGGTGTGGCGGCGAGGTACAGTAGCAGGGGCTCCTGAGGGCGCGGAGCCACCATGACTGGGGGACTGGTCAGGTACCTCTTCAGGTCTTGAAACGCCTTATCTGCCTCTTCAGTCCATTCAAAGGGCCCCTTTTTCTTCATCAGCTGGAAGAAGGGCAGCGCTCGCTCCCCTAGTTTGGATATGAAGCGCCCTAGCGCGGTCACGCGCCCAGTGAGCTTCTGCATTTCTCTGAGGGTCTTTGGTGGACTCATGTCCTCGACAGCCTTGACCTTCTCGGGGTTGGCCTCGATGCCACGATGGGACACGAGGAATCCCAAGAGCTTGCCCGAGGGGACGCCAAACACACATTTCTCTGGGTTGAGCCGCAGGTTTACTGCGTCGAGGCTCGTGAAGGTCTCCTCCAGGTCTTGTATCAGGGTCTTGGCCTCCCGAGATTTTACTACAATGTCATCAACGTAGGCTTCGACGTTCTTTCCGAGTTGCTGGCCCAAGGTGATGTGCATCAGCCGCTGAAAGGTTGCCCCTGCGTTATGCAGCCCGAACGGCATGCATGTATAGCAATATACCCCGCACGGGGTCAAGAAGGAGGTCTTCTCAACGTCTTCCACGGCCATCTTGATCTGGTGATACCCGGAGAAGGCGTCCAGGAAGCATAGCAGGTCGCATTCCGCAGTGGAATCGACAATCTGGTCGATGCAGGGAAGCGGGAACGGATCTTGCGGGCATGCCTTGTTGAGGTTGGTGAAGTCGACACACATGCGCTCTCCCCCCCCCCTTCTTGGGCACAACGACAGGGTTGGCCAACCAATCCGGGTACCGGACCTCACGAATGACCCCGGCAGCCTCGAGCTTACGGGTCTCTTGGGCAATGAAGGCCTGCTTCTCCGTGGACTGCCGCCTGGCCTTCTGCTTCACCGGGCGCACATTTGGGCACATGTTGAGGTGGTGCTCGATGACACTCCTGGGGATCCCCGCCAGCTGATCTGGCTCCCAAGCAAATACCTTCTTGTTCGCGCGCAGGAACTTGACCAAGGCCTCCTCCTGCTCAGGCTCGAGGTTGGCGCCTATGGTGAAAGTGGCACTGGAGGACCCATCCTCGTCGACTGGTATCTGCTTGGTTTCTGCTTTGTCCTGGGTGAACAGCTGCTTCTTCTTGGCGGGCACAGCCCCCTTGGGCTCAGGGGTCTCTGCATCGATGGGCCGTGCTGATGCCGCCGTCTTGAAGGCGAGCTGGAGTACTTGCAGGGCGTTCCCGGTGTCCCCGCGCACGACGACGGTGCCGCTGCTCCCAGGCATCTTCATGAGGTTGTACGCCGGGTGCGTGGCGGCCATGAACTGAGCCAGCGCCGGGTAGCCGAGGATGGCGTTGTAGGGGAGGCCGATGGGGGCGATGTCGAAGTCGACCATCTCCGTGCGAAAGTTGTCGTAGGTGCCGAAGGTTACCGGGAGCCGGATCTGTCACAGGCAATCGGTCGATCCGCCCCCGACACCTGAGAAAGATCGACTGGGTCACAGCCGCTCCCGAGGTATGCAGAGGAGGCCGAAAGTCTCGACCGAAAGCACGCTGAGGCCCGCGCTGCCATCAACGAGGGTCCTGGTGATGGCCACCTGGCAGATAGTGGGGGTACACAACAGGGGGAGCGCGCCCGAACCGACCGGGTTGGCGGGGTGGTCTTCCGAGCCGAAGGTCAGGCCGACCTCATGCGTCGCCCGATCCGGGGAAGCCCCCTGCCGCGCAGAAACGGTGTTAACCCAGCGGGCAAAAGGCTTGACGTGGCGACTCATGGGCGGCACCTGCGAGCCGCCCAGGAGGGCCGCAACGACCGGAGGCGTCGATGTTGCGGTGCAGTTACTCCGTCGCGCGGGCAGAAGCTGGGGTGGCGCTTGCTGCCCGTTCCCCGCCGGGCCGGTGGCGGTGTTGATGGAGGGCGACGGGGGACGGCGAGGACGCCCACCAACGGGGGCCGTCTGGGCGACTCGAGAAGCAACGGCGGCCCGGTGCTCAGCGCGGGCCCGACGTGCGTCAGACATGGTTGTGACGGTCGGAGGAGAGCAGAGTGGTGGAAGACAAATTCCGGCGCACCCCTACCTGGCGCGCCAAATGTCGGATTTTGGGTTCCGGCAGACCCTTAAGGTTCGAACACTGGGGTGCGCGCGGAGATTACGCCTTCAACCTCTCCGTCTCACAAGGATCTAAGCTACTGAAAGAAATGCACAAGAGACACAAGATTTATACTGGTTCGGGCCACCGTTGTGGTGTAATACCCTACTCCAGTGTGTGGTTTGTGGATTGCCTCTGGGGCTGATGAGGATGAACAATACAAGGGAGAATAGCCTCGCAAGGGTCTGTTCTTGGCTGGGTGATGAACTGCTAGGGGGAGTTCAGCCACCCTTATCTCTCTCTCTCTCTCTCTTGTCGATTGTTCTCGTCGATGGCCAAGAGTTGAACCTCCCTTGCCATGTGGTGGCTAGTCCTATTTATAGAGGCCCTGGTCCTCTCCCCAAATATTGACCGGGAAGGGATCCAACAATGGCGGGCTAATTTGAAAGGGGACAGCTAGTACATCTATCCTGACAAAAGCAGTCTTCGCCTGCCAAAGGCTCTGGTGATGACGCCGCGCTGGGCTCCATGGTGACCTCTGTCTCGTAGTCCGCTGGCCTTGGTCTCGTTGCACCGAAGTGGCAACCTTTGCCTGATGCCTCGGTACCCCGCGGCTGCGCTTGTCCCCTTTGCACCGAAGAGGAAAGAAGGACGCTACGCGCGCTGGCACCCGCCTGGTGCCCTGGGTCGTCATGGCTCACGTCACGGGCACCTCGCGAGGTACCCCGCCTTGATGTCTCCGCCTCCTCGCGAGCCTGCCTGATGAGGCTTCGCCTGAGGGTGTGCCGTGTCGTCCGCCTCGCGAGGCTTGGCCCCTCGCGAGGGTCTTGAGTCTTGTGCTGATGAAGATGGGCCATGTTGGGCCCCCACTTGAGCCACGCCATAGGCCGCAGGCAGGCAAGTCTGGGGACCCCCGTTCCCAGAACGCCGACACCGATGACAAGCCAAGCAATTGTTTCATACTTTTGACGTTCTCAAACCTTTTCAACTTTCACGCAATACATGAGCGTGAGCCATGGACATAGCACTATAGGTGGAATAGAGTGATGGTTGTGGAGAAGACAAAAAGGAGAAGATAGTCTCACATCAACTAGGCGTATCAACGGGCTATGGAGATGCCCATCAATAGATATCAATGTGAGTGAGTAGGGATTGCCATGCAACGGATGCATTAGAGCTATAAGTATATGAAAGCTCAAACTGAAACTAAGTGGGTGTGCATCCAACTTGCTTGCTCATGAAGACCTAGGGCATTTGAGGAAGCCCATCGTTGGAATATACAAGCCAAGTTCTATAATGAAAATTCCCACTAGTATATGAAAGTGATAACTCAAGAGACTCTCTATATGAAGAACATGGTGCTACTCTGAAGCACCAGTGTGATAAAAGGATAGTAACATTGCCCCTTCTCACTTTTTCTCTCATTTTTTTGTTTTTTTCTTTTTTTGTAGGCTTCTTTGGCCTCTCTTTTTTTATTTGGGCTTCTTTGGCCACTTTTATTTTGATAACCTCACATGGGACAATGTTCTAATAATGATGATCATCACACTTTTATTTACTTACAACTCAATATTACAACTCGCTAGAACAAAGATATGACTCTATATAAATGCCTCCGGCGGTGTACCGGGATGTGCAATGATCTAGCGTAGCAATGACATAAAAAAACGGACAAGCCATGAAAACATCATGCTAGCTATCTTACGATCATGCAAAGCAATATGACAATGAATGCTCAAGTCATGTATATGATGATGATGGAAGTTGCATTGCAATATTCTCGGAATGGCTATGGAAATGCCATAATAGGTAGGTATAGTGTTTTGAGGAAGGTATATATGGTGGGTTTATGGTACCGGCGAAAGTTGTGCGGTACTAGAGAGGCTAGCAATGGTGGAAGGGTGAGAGTGCGTATAATCCATGGACTCAACATTAGTCATAAAGAACTCACATACTTATTGCAAAAATCTATTAGTCATCCAAACAAAGTACTACGCACATGCTCCTAGGGGATAGATTGGTAGGAAAAGACCATCGCTCGTCCCCGACCGCCACTCATAATGAAGACAATCAATAAATACCTCATGCTCCAACTTCGTTACATAACGGTTCATCATACGTGCATGCTACGGGAATCAAAACCCTCAACACAAGTATTTCTACAATCCACAACTACCCACTAGCATGACTCTAATATCACCATCTTTATATTGGAAAACTATTGCAAGGAATCAAACATATCATATTCAGTGATCTACAAGTTTTATGTAGGATTTTATGACTAACCATGTGAATGACCAGTTCCTGTCATCTCTCCAAATAGATATAAGTGAAGCAAGAGAGTTTAATTCTTTCAACAAAAGATATGCCCGTGCTCTAACAAATATAAGTGAAGCAAAAGAGCATTCTACAAATGGCAGTTGTCTATGTAAAGAGAAACAGGCAATCCAAACTTCAAATGATATAAGTGAAGCACATGAAGCATTCTATAAAGCCATACTCAAAAGATATAAGTGAAGTGCAAAGAGCATTCTATAAATCAACCAAGGACTATCTCATACCAGCATGGTGCATAAAAGAAAAATGAAAAATAAATGCAAAAGACGCCCCAAAATTGCACATATTGCATGAACTAAACGAATCCGAAAACATACCGATACTTGTTGAAGAAAGAGGGGATGCCTTCCGGGGCATCCCCATGCTTAGATGCTTGAGTCTCATTGAATATTTACTTGGGGTGCCTTGGGCATCCCCAAGCTTGAGCTCTTGCCTCTCTTCCTTCTTCTCACATCGAGACCTTCTCGATCATCGAACACTTCATCCACACAAAACTTCAACAGAAAAATTGGTAAGATCCGTTAGTATAATAAAGCAAATCACTACTCTAAGTACTGTTGAAAACCAATTCATATTTTGTTTTTGCATTGTGTCTACTGTAATATAACTTTTTCATGGCTTAATCCACTGATATAAACTGATAGTTTCATCAAAACAAGCAAACTATGCATCAAAAACAGAATCTGTCTAAAACAGAACAGTCTGTAATAATCTGAACATTCACCATACTTCTGATACTTGAAAAATTCTACCAAAATTAGGAAAAATAAACAGTTTTTATAGGAAGACAGTGCAAAAAGAATCATAAGCATTTGATGTTCCACCTAAAATGTAAAATCGCGCACTACAGCCAAAGTTTCTATCCTGCACCGTACAAACCATCAAGCAAATGTAAACATCCTAAAGGCAAACCTTGGCACATTATTTTTATTTCTAAACTTTACAAAAGCACACAACAGAAATAAATGACTCTCTAAAACTTCCGGGTTGTCTCCCTCGCAGTGCTTTCTTTAAAGCCATTAAGCTAGGCATATAGTGCTCAAGTAAAGGATCCACCCGGATCCCAAGGTATATCAAAGCCAATTTTAAATAACAATGATTTGTCATTTAGTAGTGAGCACCAAGCAACATATATCAAGTAATGACGAAGTCTAACTCTCTTCCTATGCATCGGCATGTCATAAAAGAACAATTCATGCACACATAGTAAAGGCCAATGCATAGTATAAACAGTTTCTTGCAATTTTATCATATTGGAAACATAGAGAGGTGGAGATATAGTTCCTCTCTCATAATAATTGTAAGTAGGAGCAGCAAGCACATGCATATTGTATTCATCAAAATCATCATGTGCAACGGTAAAAGGCAACCCATCAATATATTCCTTAATAAGAGCAAACTTCTCTGATATAGTGTAGTCGGGAGAATTCAAAAAGATAATAGGACTATCATGTGTGGGTGCAATAGCAACAATTTCATGTTTAACATAAGGAACTATAGCAAGTTCATATCCATAAGCATAATTCATATTGGCATCTTGGCCACAAGCATAGCAAGCATCATCAAAAAGGGATATTTCAAGAGAATCAACGAGATCATAACAATCATCAGAGCAATCATCCTCAAGTAAGCACAAAGGGAAATTAAACAATGTATGAGTTGAAGAGTTACTCTCATTAGAAGGTGGGCACGGGTAGCTAATCCGCTCTTCCTCCTCTTGTTCTTCGCTCTCCTCCTCATCTTTTTCATCCAATGAGCTCACAGTTTCATCAATTTCTTCTTCCATAGACTCCTGCAAAATATTAGTCTCTTCTTGGACAGCAGAGTAGTACTCAATATATGGTTCAACATAGGCATTAGAAGCATAATTATCATATCAATATTTAAGTATGGCAAAATTTTCAGATTTGTAAAGAGTAGCATCATACTTTTCTATCAAAGAAGCAATTTCGTAAGCACCCTTAAAAGCAACAAACTACTCAATTTGTTGAACATCATAGTAACTATAAACACCCTTAGCATAAGAGGATACGATTCCATTATCACTAAACAAACATTGGTAGGGAAGGTGTTTCTTAGGGTCTTCAGAACAACAAGTATAATCATATATTTCACATAAATTCCAAGCATAGCATTGCAAACGATGAATTTGATCCAGTAAAGTTTTCCCTTTTTCAGATATTCGGTGTCGCACATAATAAGCATGCTCATCTAAAGATTTGCCCTCAACTAAGCTAGTTGGAGTTTCAGCACGAGCACATAGGGATCGAAGATGATCCAAGTAATAAGCTTCAGCAGTGTGATAGATTTTGAGTGGTTCTTCAACCATTGGTTTAGTAGGTACAACTAATTTTTTTGGTATTTTGCGTTTCCCACCCATAACTAAAGATAGAAAACAACTAGGAACAGCAAATAAAAATTACTTAGTGAGAAAGCAAACAAGCACACACGAGAATATTCACCCCACTCTATTGCTCCCCGGCAACGACACCAGAAAAAGGTCTTGAAAACCCACAAGTATAGGGGATCGCAACAGTTTTTGATAAGTAAGAGTGTCGAACCCAACGAGGAGCTAAAGGTAGAACAAATATTTCCTCAAGTTCTATCGACCACCGATACAACTCTACGCACGCTTGACGTTCGCTTTACCTAGAACAAGTATGAAACTAGAAGTACTTTGTAGGTGTTGTTGGATAGGTTTGCAAGATAATAAAGAGTACGTAAATAAAAAGTAGGGGCTGTTTAGATAAAGAAACAATAAAGTAAATATAGCGAGTGTGGAAAAGTGGTGGTAGGAGTTGCGAAATTGCCCCTAAGCAATTGACTACTTTACTAGACCGATAGCAAGTATTATGTGGGAGAGGCCACTGCTAGCATGTCATCCCTGACTTGGAATTCTATGCACTTATGATTGGAACTATTAGCAAGCATCCGCAACTACTAACATTCATTAAGGTAAAACCCAACCATAGCATTAAGATATATTGGTCCCCCTTCAATCCCATATGCATCAATTTCTATGCTAGGTTGAAGCTTCTGTCACTCTTGCCCTCCAATACATAGTCCTATCAACATACAACTAACCCTAGGGTGTGATCCACGCGCACAATCATATGATGGGCACCAAAGGACAGCAACATAACCACAAGCAAATTAAATCAATCATAGCAATTCATCAACCACCGATAGGACAACGAAAATCTACTCAGACATCATAGGATGGCAACACATCATTGGATAATAATATGAAGCATAAAGCACCATGTTCAAGTAGAGGGTACAGCGGGTTGCGGGAGAGTGGACCCCTGTAGATAGAGGGGGGAAGGTGATGGAGATGTTGGTGAAGATGGCGGAGGTGTTGGTGTAGATCGCGGTGATGATGATGGCCCCCGGTGGCACTCCGGTGCCACCGAAAGCGAGGGGGAGAGAGCCCCCCTCCTTCTTCTTCTTCCTTGACCTCCTCCCTAGATGGGAGAAGGGTTTCCCCTCTAGTCCATGGCCTCCATGGCACGGGAGGGGCGAGAGCCCCTCCGAGATTGGATCTATCTCTCTATCTCTCTCTGTTTCTGCGTTCTCCGATTCTTCCCTTTCACCGTTTCTTATATTCCCGGAGATCTGTAACTCCGATTGGGCTTTCTTGCGGCGAAAGAAGGGCACCAACCGCCTTACGGGTGGCCTACAAGGGTCAGGGGCGCGCCCCTGCCTCGTGGCCACCTCGGGCACCGTCTTGCGTGGATTTTTCTTCCCAAAAATCATATATATTCCAATAAAATCTCCGTCAATTTTTATTCCGTTTGGACTCCGTTTGATATGGATATTCTGCAAAACAAAAAACATGCAACAAACAGGAACTGGCACTTGGCACTAGATCAATATGTTAGTCCCAAAAATAGTATAAAAAGTTGCCAAAAGTATATGAAAGTTGTAGAATATTGGCATGGAACAATAAAAAATTATAGATACGACGGAGACATATCAATTGCCAGCGTGCAAACGACAGGGTAGTGGCTTTCCATTCTCCCATGATCACGGGGCCCCACCTGTCCAGTAGTATCTCGCTGTCAAATCACATAGCCCTACGTTTGAAGCAGCCTACTCCCTCATCTTCTCGCGTCTCTGTCGAACGGAACTGCCCCGCCGCCTACCGCGCAGGAAAAGCCCCGCCCTCAAATTTTAAATAGTATACGGTATACTAATTTTGTATCCATGGATTGCGCCCGCGCCATGGAGCAAAGCATCTAGAAAATGGCGGTACACATGTACGGAGTATACAGCACGCCCGTCACGTTCGCGTCGCACCCCAGACGGTCGGTCGGTCTGGCACGCTGCTCTCCGAATGGAACGCGCGTCATATTGCGTTTGCACACACATGTGGGACGGCAATTGAGAACCGACCATAGGCACACTCCCCGGCCCCGCAAGTCGGATGACTTAATAGAAGAGGGAGACGAGCGATAGTACTAGAGAAGTGTTGTACTACGTTGGTGCCTGGACGATCCCTGCAATACACGGAAGATCAGTTCGTCCATGCATGTGACCAGATTCCAGCAAACACGCCTGGATTGGCTATCGTCTACATATCGTGCAGGATGTGTTGTACATGGCTATAGTTGTGGTGAGAAATCTAAAAAAGGTTTCTTGTCATCTCGCAAAATTAGGTGTCATGTGCTTCAGATCACTGCGAGGGTTAAACAGCGACAACTGAGTTGGGCTAGTCACTAGGAGCACATGCACGAATAGTGACTACTCGGCTGCCATCTAGGTCAAGCTCGCTATGTTAATTAGGACATCTATTGACGGACCCCTTTTCTATGAGCTTTAATTTGAGCTTTGTTCCTCGTCTAGTTTGTCCGTCGGGATTCATGTCATCTCCTTCGGGCAGTGAGGTTTTGATTTCTTGTCATGTGGCATTTTTTCATGTTATATGTTATAATCCGGCGCTTCAAATCAAAATGACGACAACTGCGCCTCCGGGCCACGTGCATGAGGAGGTGGTTTTGCAATGGAGCAGATCAGAAGAGGGAGAGGCGAGACGGTGGTTTTGGAATGGAGATAATGAAGAGGAGAGGAGGTGGTTTTGCAATGGAGAAGATAAGAAGAGGGAGAGGCGAGACGGTGGTTTTGGAATGGAGATGATGGAGAGGAGAGGAGGTGGTTTTGCAATGGAGAAGAGGGAGAGGAGCGTGCGGCAGCGATTTAGGATTGGACGAGAGGGTCGGCGCGCTGTGACTGGATCAAAATCAAAATCAATTTACCCTTCAATTAAGAAAGCGACCCCACATTAACTAGTCTCCCTTTTATTCTGGGTCATAATTGACCATGATTTCCCACATAAAATATATGTTATACGTTGCAAAAATAATATAATTTAAAAGTACATTCAGATACGAACCAAACGATACAATTTTTGGTGACATGCATTCACATTTTGCTTGTCAAATACAGTACGTGGTCAAACTTTGACCCAAAATATGCAAAACAACAAAAAAATACTTCCAAGACCAGTGCCGCTCTTCCGCTCTTCTCCTCTTAAACCACCGTCGCTCCTCTCCTGTTCCAATCTAAATGCAGTGTCGCTCCTCTCCTCTTCCATTTCAAAACCACCGCCCCTCCTCTCCTGTTCCAGTCCAAAACCAGCGTCACTCCTCTCTCATTCTAATCCAAAACCAGCGCTGCTCCTATCCTCTTCCATTCAAAAACTACCGCCGACGAGTGAAGGTGCTGTGGAGAAGTAGATCGATGGAGGAGTACAACCGATATGTGAGGATCGCAGACGGCGACCCTGTGAAGCTAGCTAGGATGTTGGAGATACAGTCTTGGTTTGACAACAAGGACCAACTAGCGGCGACGGCGACATCCATGGCCAAATATCTGCAATAGAGCGAAAAGGCGGCGGTACTCCTGGAGGGAGTTGCGCCGGAGTACATAGAGCTGCTCCTCTGGGCCATGGAGCAAACAGATTCACCGAATCCGATCGTGAGGGAGCGGTGGTGGGAGTATCGATCCCAGATGGAGCATCCACCAGAGATTGAAGGATCGAGCATCTACAGGGTGCCGTTTGTGAGGGTGTCCTGCCAGAGCGAGCCGGTGGAGTCTTCGTCGACCGAACCCAACTACAAGTAGAGAAAAGTAGTTGGCCTGACGACGCTTCCCCACCATCGTCTCCCTCGCCGTTCACATCGTCTCACGGGGTGGCTGTCTGCCGCCGAGGAATAGGAGGGGGCTGCCCCCCCCCCAGCCCAATAGTCGGGCAGGTTGTGAATTGTCAGGAGGATCTTAGGGTTGTCAGTATTTGCAGGTTGTGAATTGTGTTTTGTGTTGTGTATTTTGAGAGTACTTTCAAATATGAATGTCTTTTGAATTTCAAATTTGCAGTATTGAGCATATGAAGTATTTTATGAATTCTAGAGATCTATTTTTAGCACTTAAAAATGTAGGTTCATAGGAGTATAAAAGTGCACACAATGTGTTTCTCAGAGAAGAAACCGCAAGTTTCAGTTTTAGATAAGAAACTGCAAGTTCGGTTTCAGATAAGAAACTGCAACTTACAGAGGCAGAGCATTTATATTAACACGGCCTTTTCAAACAGGGTTAACATCATGTTGGAAGTTTTATTCATGGTCGAAAATGGAACTACCAGCCAGTTAACATCATGCTGATCAACATTCATGCATAGCACATCTTCATATGATGCATAGTCAAAATTCCCACACAATGTCGAGTGTGCGAAACACAGAGAAAACGAGGGAGGAAGTTTTGGCAAGTGTTGGACGTGGTTTTGGGCTGCCCCGTCTAGGCTTTCATTTTTAACATGCGCAGCTCACAACCTCGGATGGGATGTCCATAGGCCTGTTTGTATTTTCTTAGGGCCGTCATGTATCGACCGGCCTATGGACCTCCCATCCGAGGTTTTATTTTTGGCAGCCCAATTTATATATTTTTTTGAAGAAAACGCAGAGGTCTGTTCTATTTTTCTATATAAGAATAGGAACGCCAGGTCCAACTTATGTTTCCCTTCTAACTATATTATATATATTTAAATTATGTTATATGTTATTATATATTATTTTTATTGTCATCATATATTTAACAAATACTTACATATGTAAGAAAACAATATCCCATATCTTATTAACTTATAAAAATAATTTCTTAACAAATAAAATCCTGGATTGTTTTGGCATGAAAATCCTAGTGATTATGTACAAAAGCTTGGTAAGATTTAAGAACGAATGTAATAATATCACTTATTATTTGAATATATTTATAACAAAATGCTCAGCCCCTTTTTATTTTTTGATAACATTGCTGGCCCAACCCAACATTATAATTAGAATCAGCCCAGCAAAATCGTGTATTTCGAGAAAGTGCAAATGGCCTGTAATTTTTTAGGAAATAAAATAAATAGGCCGCATGGACGCTACATTATTTGTTCACCCAACCCAGCTAATGGTTGTAATTCAAAAAAAGATCAAATTGACTGTAAATTCTGAAAAAAATGGGTTGAATACGTGCCACATTTTTGGAGGCTGAAATGTGGGCCAATAGGTCGAAGCCAACGCAAGTCATTGTCAATTTAGTCAACAAATGATTCTGACATGTTAGCCGTTGGATTTACATCCAACGACCGGCATCCATCTTCAATCTCTCGTCTTCTTCCTCCAGCACCGCCGGGACCACCTCCCGCCTCCTGCTGCTAGCAGCTCTGCTTAGCATGATTCGCTATGAAGCGCTACTCCACCATTGGCCAGGCCATCCCTCCACCCCTCCACACCTCCTGTTCTTCTCCACCGACTGCCGAACCACACCGCACTAGAACCAGTTAACCCTCGTACACCTCTCCGTCTACTCCCGCGTCTTCCCATCTCCGACTCGTTGCTGTCCGGGGCCTTGCCGTCGTCCACCACCTTGGATGCGCTCGGTGCGGTGTGGTCAACGAACGACACCATCGGAAGTAGACTATGCATGGAGAGGCTGACAGCTGGGTCCACGACCGCAACAAGGAAATGCCTCCTTATTATGCGCAAAATAATGATTCCTCCACCTGACATCTGGGACCCACCGGAAGGGCCTCTGTATTTCGCGAAAATAACGTGCCCCCCGCTGACATGTCGAACCCACCCGCTATCTTCGCACGCAAGGAAGTGCCTCCTTATTACGCACAAAAAATGAATATTCCCCCTGCCAGCTGGAACCCAGCATAGTGGGAGGCTGACTTGTGGGCCTATCAAGTTGACAGGGACGGAGGGTTTGTCAACTTAGTCAATATGAACGATTCTAGCTCCTATTACCGTACGATGTTCATCCAACGGCCATAGTGCTTCTTCAACCTCTGATCTTCTTGCTCCAGCCGCCCAAACCAGTGTCGGTCGTCCCGCGTGCTCCTGCCTCCGGTGGCCGGCTATGATGCCGCGGAGGCCTCACCGCCCCCTACTACTCCCACCGCTGGCCAGGCCATCCCTCTACTCACCCACACCCCCTGTTATTCTGCGGCGACATCAGCCTCACACCGCAGCCAAACCAGTGAACCCTCGTACTCCTCTTCGCGTGGGCATCCACTGCTGCGTCTTCCCCGGCTCCGAGTCGTCTCCTTCCTAGTCCTCGCTGTCGTCCACCGCCGTGGTGCTCTTGGCACGGTGTGGTCAATGTGGTCAAGGAACGACTTCCATCGGACGTGGACTGTACGTGGAGAGGCTGGCAGCTGGGTCCACGGCCGCAGCAAGGAAGTGCCTCCTTATTACGCGCAAAATAATGATTCCTCCACCTGACAGCGGGGACCACCGGACGGGCCACTGTATTTCGTGAAAAAAACATTTCCCCCTGACTGCTGGGACCCACCAGCTACATCTTCGCAAGCAAGGAAGTGCGTCCGGGCAAAAAAAACGATTCGCCCCCCTGACTGTTGGGACCCACCAGCTACATCTTCGCACGCAAGGAAGTGCATCCGGGCAAAAAAAACGATTCGCCCCCCTGACTGCTGGGACCCACCAGCTATATCTCCGCACGCAAGGAAGTGCCTGACAGTCGAGACCCACCTGGTCGAAGCGTACGTAGCGTTGTCATTCTGGTCGCGAACGTGTACGTACATATATACTGGTGGATGTAGAGGCGCGCACGTGTCGTAGTAGAGGCGCGTATGTGTCGTAGTAGAGGCGCGCACATAGCATGTACACGTACGTACAGCGGCCAGGGTGCAAGAAAGAACATATGGCCATGTATGTGTACATATGGGCGGGGTCTCCAACGCCTACTCGCGCATACGTACGACCAGGGCTCGTGTACATGGCTGGGTCCGAACGGAGAAACAGCGTCGTCATCGTGTTCATGGGGAGGCAACAGAATGCCTCGTGTTCATGGGGAGGCAACAGAATGCGTCGTATTCATGGGGAGGCAACGGAATGTGTCGTGTTCATCGGGAGGCAACGGAATGCGTGGGAGCCAACCGGCTGGGTCGAAATGGAATGCGTGGTCGTGTTCATCGGGAGGGCTTGGACAGAACGGGCGATGGAAACGGGGCCTGGCGTACCGCAGAACGGAGGAAACAGCCTTGTGTTCGACCGGTCACGTTCGAAACAGGATCCTGTTCATCGGGAGGGGTCTGGCGTACCGCAAAACGGATGAAATAGACCTCCTATGGTCGAAACGGGGGTCCTGTTCATCGGGAGGGGTGTGGCATACCGCAAAACGGACGAAACGGACCTCCTATGGTCGAAACGGGGGTCCTGTTGATCGGGAGGGGTGTGGCGTACCGCAAAACGGACGAAACGGACCTCCTACGGTCGAAATGGGGGTCCTGTTCATCGGGAGGGGTGTGGCGTACCGCAAAATGGGACTCCACGGGATACTGTTCATCTCCACCGTTGACCTCCTCCAGCCTCCACGGGCTACCGTTGATCTCCTCCAGCCTCCACGGGCTCCTGTTCATCCAGCCTCCACCGCGCGCTACTCCACCGGCTACTGTTCAACCACCCCTCCACGGGCACCCCTCTACCGTCTACTGTTCATCCAGCCATCCATACCACGGGGTCCTGTTCAACCACCCCTCCACGGGCACCCCTCCACCGTCTACTGTTCATCCAGCCCTCAACACCATGGGGTCCTCTTCATCCAGAGGCAACGCCACCACTCACTGTTCATCCACCCCCCCCCACAATGCTCATTGTTCATCCAATCGATCGGCTTCAGTTAGCAGCAGTAGCGAAGGAATCGCTCGATCGGGTTCAGTTAACAGCCTTCGATCGATCACTCGGGTTCAGTAACGCGTAGCCTGCAGTGCAATCGCTCGGGTTCAGTTAGAGTCCAACGCCTTGCTCGGGTTCAGTTAGAGCCAACGCCTCGCACACACGCGTGTACATGTACGAGAGAAACGTGCATCGCTCGGCCCCGACCTCCCACCATAACCAGGAACTCCCTGAAATTTTCCTCCCCCTCGCTTCTACCACGGTTTTTTCCGTCATGGACGGCCCAAAGAATGTCATGCAGCTGCGTCTCCGGCCCGCCCAGGACGAAAAGCACATTTTCTGTCATGATTTTTTGTCATAGAAGTAGGAGCCCACCACATCTATGATGATACCGGGTTTTGTCACAATTATCATCATAGAAGGGTCATATGTATGACAGAAAAAAATTTCATTCGGCCCAAAATGTCACGGATGTGTCTTTTTTTGGTAGTGCTACTAGCTTCCCCCTTGTCGGAGTTAGCATCTGTCACCTTGTCCGTAGGATCACCCACTTTCAAAGGTGTTGTAGATAGTTTAAGCCCTTCAATGAATTTAGTAAACATGCTTTCAACCTTGGTCGTCATTGAGGTTTTCAATGTTTCCAAGGCTACATTGAATTCCTCACGCGAGACCGAGGTTCCCCCATCACCCGTAGACGAGATCGGATTCACACCGGAGTGCTCCTCCACACCGTCTATGGTGTCAACGATACTCTTAGGATGGCAAAGTCCTTAGTAAAGAGACAAGGCTCTGATACCAATTGAAAGGATCGATATGGTTGACTAGAGGGGGGTGTCGGTGTCAAAACCGGCGGATCTCGGGTAGGGGGTCCCGAACTGTGCATCTAGGCGGATGGTAACAGGAGACAAGGGACACGATGTTTTTACCCAGGTTCGGGCCCTCTCGATGGAGGTAAAACCCTACTCCTGCTTGATTAATATTGATGATATGGGTAGTACAAGAGTAGATCTACCACGAGATCAAGGAGGTTAAACCCTAGAAGCTAGCCTATGGTATGATTGTTGTTCGTCCTATGGACTAAAACCCTCCGGTTTATATAGACATCGGAGAGGGCTAGGGTTACACAGAGTCGGTTACAATGGTAGGAGATCTACATATCCGTATCGCCAAGCTTGCCTTCCACGCCAAGCTTGCCTTCCACGCCAAGGAAAGTCCCTTCCGGACACGGGACGAAGTCTTCAATCTTCTATCTTCATAGTCCAGGAGTCCGGCCGAAGGTATAGTCCGGCTATCCGGACACCCCCTAATCCAGGACTCCCTCAGTAGCCCCTGAACCAGGCTTCAATGACGACGAGTCTGGCGCGCAGATTGTCTTCGGCATTGCAAGGCAGGTTCCTCCTCCAAGTACTTCATAGAAGATTTTGAACACAAAGGTAGTGTCCGGCTCTGCAAAATAAGTTTCCACATATTGCCATAGAGAGAATAATATTTACACAACACTAATCTGCTGACGTATTCCGTAGCATGACATCACACCACGGCCAAGTCTTTATTCGAATCGTTTTACTGTCCCACCTCAGCGTGTTTAGCGAGGCGGTTTCCTTGGCACGTCTTGTCAAAGCAGAGATCGTGTCCCCTTATTCCGGGATTCTCATCAATACGGGCGTGGGTAACCCAACCGCGCCATTGATTACGGCGCTTGGGAGATCAACGAGTTTTAACAGGCTGGTGGGGACGCATAGTCGCATCTGCCCATATAAGGGGATAAGGATCCACCTTTTCATCCACGCCTTCTTCCTCCTTTACCTATCCATTTCCGCACACTCCACCTCAACCTTCTCCAGCCATGTCTAGAGTGGGAGGCAAGTGGATGGTCTCCTCCATCACGGAGGGACACATCAAAAAACTGAGGAAGGCCGGATACTTGTCTAACAAGATTGTGCACCGACTTCCCGAAGAGGGGCAGCTCATCCCCACCCTTAGGCCCCATGAGAGGGTGGTGTTCCTCCCCCATTTCCTCCGCAGACTGGGCTTCCCTCTCCACCCATTTGTCCGGGGGCTCATGTTCTACTATGGCCTGGATTTCCACGATCTGGCCCCGAACTTTGTTCTTAACATCTCGGCATTTATCGTCGTGTGCGAGGCTTTCCTCTGCATCCGCCCCCATTTCGACCTATGGCTCAAGACTTTCAATGTCAAGCCGAAGGTGGTGCGCGGCACCCAGGCGGAGTGCGGAGGCGCCATGGTGGGCAAGATGCCCAACGTCCTATGGCTCGAGGGCTCCTTCGTGGAGTCCCTAAAGGGGTGGCAATCGGGGTGGTTTTACATCACCGAGCCGCGCGACCCTGAATGGGTCGCAGCCCCCAGGTTCCGATCCGGACCCCCTACGCAGCTCACCTCCTGGAAAGAGACGGGCCTGTCGTGGGGTAAAAAAGGAGAGCTGACCGGACACCAAACATGCGTCCAAACCCTGGTGGACAAGAAGCTCAAACTTGTCAACATAGTCCAGGTTATGCTCATCCGCCAGATCCTCCCGTGTCAACAACGGGCTTTCAACCTGTGGGAGTTCGACCCGGCGCAGCACCGAACTCTGAGCAGGCTCTTCGACACGACGTACGAAGATGCCTAGAAGGTGCTTTTCAAGGGCGCCGAGGCCCCCGCTCGCAGCGTCACGCTAGTGCGGTAAGCTGTTTTTACCTTTTACAGGGTATTAGTTTTTCATAGTTTGACTCCATGCGAGATCTAAGCTCCCTTACCTTTGACAGGATTGGCAGGTGACGTCCGGACAGATCAACTGTCCGGCTCCTTTGCCCGAAGGCCCAGCGGACGCTTGCTTGGCGAAGCTGCTGGTTCCGGCACCCTATGTGGTGCCAGAGAAGAAGGCCAAGAAGAAGGCCACGGGGACTCGAAAGAGTGCCCGGCGCCTGGAGGTGTCGGATTCATCATCCGACGACTCCAAGACGCACTCCTCCCGTGAAGACGAGGAGGAGGAAGAAGATACCTCTCCCCCTCCAGTGGGGGGAGGGAAGAAAAGGAAGGCCGCCCCAACTGGGGAGGCCGAAGGGTCCAAGAAGGGGAAGACCCCTCCTCCGGACTACTCCACCAATGCCGACGACGGCGAAGAGGAGTGGCCGCACAGGGCCATGCCCTTGGCGAGATCGTAAGTATTCGGATACCAGAGCAATTCATAGTCTTCCTTTCTTGCAAAGCTCCTCCTTACGCCGAATATGACTATGCAGTCCGCCCAAAGACCGGCTCGACGTGTCGTCGAGCGGTTCCCTGGATTCGTCGGATGTGAATTCGCTTCCGACGGCTACCTCCCCCCACCCTACGGACGACGCTGAGGTGGCGTCCCAACAGGTTCCAAGCCAGGAGGAGGTGGTCCTGGAGGCACCACAAGGCGACCTCCCGGACTCCAGGCGCAAAGGGGATAAAACCCCCAAGGGCTCCGAGTCCGGCCTTGAGCCGGACACCGCGCCAGAACCTTCAACGGTTCCGGACTCCGGTAGGCAGCCTCCTTCCAAGAGGAGCAAGCCTACCGAGCCGGTGACCTCTGTCCAACCGGAGGCACCGGACAATTTGCTGGAGGTGCTTAACGACGCCTCCATCGACGAGGAGCACCGCACTATTATGAGTGCGGTGATCCAGAAGGTTCAGTCCGCCAAGAGCGGACTGACTGAAGCCTGTGCCAGCCTTCTAACAGGCTTTGAGTTAGGTAAAGAATATGTAAAAATATTACCGCATAAACAGTAGCCCCTGATGCTCTGTTCGGCGTTCGGGAAGAAAAGCCGAATAGAGGATCTAATAACATTCGCAGGAGTCTAACATAATCAAGCCAATATGCATATGCAGGCTTCGCTGCTGGCCTCCGCCACACTGACTGCGGAGGTGGATGCGCTGAAGCAAAACCTCGCGCGGTCCAAGAACGTGCTCGGCCATGCCAAGAGGAAACTCGAGAAGGAAGGTAAGTAATACCTTGCGCAAGTATATGGAGAAGATGTGGTTGCAAAAAATGAC
Organism: Triticum urartu; assembly: GCF_003073215.2. NCBI lineage: Eukaryota > Viridiplantae > Streptophyta > Magnoliopsida > Poales > Poaceae > Triticum > Triticum urartu. The sequence continues at coordinate 681,761,373 of NC_053023.1, read as the reverse complement.
AGGATCAACGTGCTATTATAGGGGCCACGACCGAGGTGGCACCCCTTAAGAAAGCGCTGTCCGAGGCTGAAAACAGAGCGGCCGCGGAGCGCACAGAGAGAGGGAAGCAGGAGGCGCCGGTGGAGGAGGTGCAGAAAGAGCTCCAGGCTCTCGTGAAAAACACGAGAGTTTGGAGCTTGACTCAAAGACGCAAGCGTCCGAGCTTGCGGCAGCCCTCGAAAGCGCAAAGTCTGCCAAGGCCGAAGCCCAGAAAGCCCTCCCAGAAATTGAAGCGATGAAGAAGATAGCGGCGGGTAAGGCATTCATTATGCAAAGCAAGCACGTGAAAGTGAATTACTTGTTACTTACCCGAGTCCGGAGCTCTCCAGGAGCATTCGCAGATTTGCCCCGCAGTGCGTCTGATGCCACCGCCTACTACCGATCCGAGGAGGGGAGCTCGACGGAGAAGGTGTTCTGGTCTCAGTATGCTGAGGACGGACACCTGGTGCCTTTGAGCGACCAGCTGAAGCAAATGGTCGAGCTCCACAAGGTGGCCGAACAGGCCATAAAGGGCCTCATAGTTCGGCTTTGGCCTGGAGAGGCTCTGCCTGGGAGCTACTTTGGGCTGGTGAGGCGGCTGGTGGATGCCTGTCCACGGCTTGAAGTAATCAAGCGCTCCGTCTGCACCGAAGGTGCCCGTATGGTGCTTGCCCGTGCTAAAGTGCACTGGGGAAAGATGGATGCGGAGAAGCTGGTGAAGGATGGGCCGCCGCCGGGCAAGGAGCATCGCGTCCCAGAAGTGTATTATGAGGGCGTCCTGAAGGGTGCCTGCCTTATAGCGGACGAATGCTCCAAAGATGTAATGTTTGAGTAAACTCGCATTTGTGATCCTGTACGCTAAAAACTTGTTCATATGCACTAAGCAATGCTTTTGAATTTAAAATATTACCTTCTGTGCGGCCGTTTATCAAATTTGACAGATGGCGAGTCATCGGCTTCTGCCCCCATGCCACGAGTGCTGGGGTGTTCGGGATAAACATGAGCGCTCTTTTTCCCATTCTTGGGTCCTTCGAGGGAGGCCCTCAACACAACGAACAAGGCAATCGGACTATAATGCTTGAACACTCTCACTTAGCCATAGAATTCTATAATTTTAAATTTCGGCAAAGCCCCTAGTGTTCGGAAGACCGAGTTCGGGGCGCTATCCACGCCTAGGCCGGACAAAGCCAACTCCTCGCTCTAAGCGGCATAAGTCTTTAGGGACTCAAAAACCTCTCGAACAGCGACCAGCTCTTGCCTCATCATGACGGTCAGTTTTAGCTTTCTCTACTGAGGTGCTTAGCCCAGCTCAACTGGGGCACAATCGCAGTAGTTCTCCTAGTGCTACCTTAGCCGATATGACGGAACGTAAGATACCAAAACATAGGAGCCGGGCAAACCTAACTATTGACCCAAGACATGATTCGGAGCCGATGCATATAATGCTATAAGTTCGGGGTGCCGCACTTGTGAAAGTGTTCGGACTTCTCACACCGTATTGTGGGGTACTTAAGCCCCTGGCGTATTGGCCGTACCAAAGTGTACAGGTGCAACATGTCATTAATGAACATATATTCGTAAAAAAGAGTAATGCAATAATAGACGGAAGCTATGCATTGTTTATTGAAAAAAGCTATGATCAAAGCAGAACGATACGAATAGTGCAATAAGCAAAAGATGGGACTCTTTAACATATCCTTTCCAGGGGTGAGCTGCGGAATGGTATGTGAAACAGGTATACTGCTCGTTATAGAGACCACCTTAGAGTTCCATAGTGCGGCATAGCTTTTTGCTTCCCTGGTTGTATCGTTTGTGCGGCAATTGTACTACCGGACAAGCCTTCCGAAGAATGGAGTCCTGAAAATAAGAGAAAATTAAGAAATCAGCAGCCCCTAGTGCGGTTTAAGCCGTGTTTCGGGCGTGCTGTGATGGTGCCCCTCCCCCTGTGCCCATGGTATTTCCAAAGCGTAGTTATGTACGCGCAACACTGGTTTCGCAAGTTCGCGAGGGCTGGGGTTGGGGCCGCATTGCTACGCTTGCTCGGAACGTGCCAGGCGGTCTTCTTGTAGGTTACTCCGGGTGCACTTGACGGTGTCCAGACGTTTAATGGCCGGACTGGAGAATTGCCTTGAGAGGCTGCTTTGTACTTCCGCTGTGATAGCCGCCGTATGCTCCTCCGTTCGGAGAGAGTGTTTGGTGTTTCCATTGACCGTGATGACGCCTCGAGGGCCTGGCATCTTGAGCTTGAGGTATGTGTAGTGCGGCACCGCATTGAACTTGGCAAATGCGGTTCGCCCGAGCAGTGCGTGATAGCCACTGCGGAACGGGACTATGTCGAAGATTAACTCCTCGCTTCGGAAATTATCCGGAGATCCGAAGACCACTTCAAGTGTAACTGAGCCTGTACAGTTGGCCTCTAGACTTGGTATGACGCCTTTAAAGGTCGTTTTAGTGGGTTTAATCCTCGAGGGATCGATGCCCATTTTCCGCATTGTATCCTGGTAAAGCATGTCCAGGCTGCTGCCGCCGTCCATAAGGACTCTAGTGAGGTGAAATCCGTCAATAATTGGGTCTAGAACCAATGCAGCGAATCCGCCATGACGGATGCTAGTGGGGTGGTCCCTTCGATCAAAAGTGATCGGGCAGGAAGACCATGGGTTGAACTTTGGGGCGACTGGCTCCATCGCGTATACGTCCCTTAGCGCACGCTTCTGCTCCCTCTTGGGGACGTGGGTTGCATATATCATGTTCACCGTCCGCACTTGTGGGGGAAAACCTTTTTGTCCACTGTTGTTCGGCGGCCGGGGCTCCTCCTCATCATCGCTATGCAGCCCCTTGTCTCTGCTTTCGGCATTTAACTTGCCTGCCTGCTTGAACACCCAACAATCCCTGTTGGTGTGATCGGCTGGTTTTTCGGGGGTGCCATGTATCTGGCATGAGCGGTCGAGTATTCGGTCCAAACTGGACGGGCCCGGAGTATTTCTTTTGAATGGCTTTTTCCGCTGACCGGGTTTAGAGCCTCTGAATCCAGCATTAACTGTCGTATCCTCGGCATTGTCGCCGTTAATGCGGCGCTTTTGCTTGTTGCGACGCGACCTGCCACTGCTGTCCTTGGTATGCGAATTACCAGGGCTCTTGGTCATGTTATTGCTACGAGCTAGCCAGCTGTCTTCTCCCGCGCAAAAGCGGGTCATAAGTGTCGTGAGGGCTGCCATAGATTTCGGCTTTTCTTGTCCTAGGTGTCGTGCAAGCCACTTGTCGCGGATGTTATGCTTGAAGGCTGCTAGGGCCTCTGCGTCCGGACAGTCGACGATTTGATTTTTCTTGGTTAGGAACCATGTCCAGAATTGTCTGGCCGATTCCTCTGGCTGCTGAATTATATGGCTAAGGTCATCGGTGTCTGGTGGTCGCACATAAGTGCCCTGGAAATTGTCGAGGAATGCGGTTTCCAGGTCCTCCCAACAACCAATTGATTCTGCTGGCAAGCTATTAAGCCAATGCCGAGCTGGTCCTTTAAGCTTGAGTGGGAGGTATCTGATGGTGTGTAGGTCATCACCGCGGGCCATGTGGATATGAAGGAGATAGTCCTCGATCCATACCGCAGGATCTGTTGTGCCATCGTATGATTCGATGTTCACAGGTTTGAAACCCTCGGGAATTTGATGATCCATTACTTCATCTGTGAAGCATAGTGGGTGTGCGGCGCCTCTGTATTGGGCTATATCACAACGCAGCTCAAACGAGCTTTGTCTACTGTGTTCGGCCCGGCCGGATTGACTGTATTCGGAGTGACGATTATCGTCTCGTGCCGTGGGGCGCCCACGCGATCCATAGATCGATCTTGTTTGCCTTGCCTTGTCCTCCAATATATCTCGCAGGTCTGGCGCATTTTCCCGTGCCTTGGTATTTTTGAGCATCGCCGGGGTGCGGCTTGAGTGGAGGGCCGAGAGGCCTCTCTGTCGCGGCCATGGGGTGGCCGGTCGGCCGCATCATGTGCTGGTGATGTAGGTTTCGGTGCTTCCTCCTCTAATCGTGGTAGCAACCTGCGCTTTGGGTAGCTCTTGGAGGGGCGTTCGAGTTCATACTCTTCAGCCGCAAGGACTTCAGTCCATCTGTCGGCTAGCAAATCTTGATCAGTTCTAAGCTGTTTTCTGTTTTTTCTTGAGGCTGCTCGCCGTGGCCATAAGCCTGCGTTTGAAACGCTCTTGTTCGACGGGATCCTCTGGCACGACAAATTCGTCATCGTCGAGGCTTGCCTCGTCTTCAGAGGGAGGCATATAATTATCATCCTCGACCTCTCTGTCTGCCGCTCTCTCATGAGGGCTGGCTTCTCCATCCTCCTGTGCTGAATCTTGCTGGAGGTGGTTGTCTTCGGCACTGTCCAGGGTGTTATTATCTCCCGTGCCAGAATCACCGTTTTTGCTTTGGCGGGATTTACAGCGGCGCCGCAGACATCGGCACTTAGGCTGCTTCTTGGAGGGGTCATCCTCCGTTGTTCCATCGCCATTGCCTTCTTTTGGGGTGTCCACCATGTATATATCATACGACGAGGTGGCTTTCCAGTGCCCTATAGGCGCTGGTTCTTGATCGTCTCCTGCATCAGCATCCATACCGTCAATGTCTTCGGAGTCGAAGTCGAGCATGTCGGTTAAATCATCGACAGTGGCTACGAAGTGGGTGGTGGGTGGGCTTTGAATTTCTTCATCATCCGCATCCCAACCTTGCTGACCATAGTCCGGCCAGGGCTCTCCTGATAAAGAGAGAGACTTTAGTGAATTCAGAATATCGCCGAAGGGCGAGTGTTGAAAGATGTCCGCGGCGGTGAACTCCATGATCGGCGCCCAATCGGGTTCGATCGGTAGGGGCACGGAGGGCTCGGAGTCTGGAGAGGAGTCCGGCTCCTTGGAGTCACGGGCTTCGCAGAGAATAGGGCTGGTGTTTAGCTCGATCGCTGTAGAGATGGCAGCCCCCGAGGCGGTATCCAACCACCCATCCTCGATTGGCGCAGTTGGCTCCGAATTAAGGGTCAGAGCTGATGCAGGTGCGGCCTCCAGGGCACTGTTCGGCGGCAGAGCTAGATCATGCCCATCGTGACAGTGCGGCGCGCTCGGCTGCGGCTCGAATCCGTTGAAGATCAAGTCTCCGCGGAGATCGGCCGTGTAGTTCAAACTTCCAAATCTGACCTGATGGCCAGGGGCGTAGCTTTCGATCTGCTCCAGATGGCCAAGCGAATTGGCCCGCAGTGCAAAGCCGCCAAATACGAAGATTTGTCCGGGGAGAAAGGTCTCACCCTGGATCGCATCGTCGTTGATGATCGGAGGAGCCATCGGGCCTAAAAGTGACGACACAGAGGAACTCTCAATGAAAGCACCAATGTCGTTGTCAAAACCGGCGGATCTCGGGTAGGGGGTCCCGAACTGTGCGTCTAGGAGGATGGTAACAGGAGACAAGGGACATGATGTTTTTACCCAGGTTCGAGCCCTCTAGATGGAGGTAAAACCTTACTCCTGCTTGATTAATATTGATGATATGGGTAGTACAAGAGTAGATCTACCATGAGATCAAGGAGGCTAAACCCTAGAAGCTAGCCTATGGTATGATTGTTGTTCGTCCTACGGACTAAAACCCTCCGGTTTATATAGACACCGAAGAGGGTTAGGGTTACACAGAGTCGGTTACAATGGTAGGAGCCTTTTTCTTGTGCCGATTCTTCTTGTATCAAAATAAGAATCCTTTTTCTTCCTAATTCGTCAAAGATTACTATTTCTTCTTTATTCGGGTCTGTCTCTTGGACCTCTTTTTCTTTTGCTTAGGTTCAGCCGAGGTAGTGGACAAACAGAGGGGAAGAAAATATGGCGGGGGGAAAATTTCTTGTGATTGTGAGCAAATTGCTTGGCTTGTTTAATTAAGTTCAACTTCAAATTTACAGAAATTTTGCAAAAAAAAGTAAACTCTTCCATTGAAGGTTTTTTTATTTTTAGGCTAGTTGAATAGTTTTGATTAAGGTTTTATTAGTTTATTACTCGAAACTAAATCAAGGATTTTCAGGATACTTCCTTCGTGGAATAAGATATTGGATCCTCGAGTGATCTCTTTTTCTTGTTGCTTCATAAGAGTGAATCGAATAGATTCAATTCTCGCCAAGCTTGCCTTCCACGCCAAGGAAAGTCCCTTCCGGACACGGGACGAAGTCTTCAATCTTATATCTTCATAGTCCAGGAGTCCGGCCGAAGGTATAGTCCGGCTATCCGGACACCCCCTAATCCAGGACTCCCTCAGGGGGTGAATAGGCAACTAACAATTTTTAGCTTTTCTTTACCAAATTAAAACTTTGCATCAAAGTAGGATGTCTAGATGTGCAACTAGGTGAGCAACCTATATGATCCAACAACAATGAACATACAAGCAAGCAAGAGAAGTAACACTGATAAGCTTGCACAAGTAAAGGTAAGAGATAACCAAGAGTGGACCCGATGAAGACGAGGATGTGTTACCGAAGTTCCTTCCTTTTGAGGGGAAGTATGTCTCCGTTAGAGCAGTGTGGAGGCACAATGCTCCCAAGAAGCCACTAGGGCCACCGTATTTTCCTCACACCCTCACACAATGCGAGATGTCGCGATTCCACTATTGGTGCCCTTGGAGGCGGCGACCGGACCTTTACAAACAAGGTTGGGGCAAACTCCACAACTCAATCGGAGGCTACCAACAACACAACGAAGCTTCACCACAATGGACTACGGCTCCGTGGTGACCTCAACCGTCTAGGGTGCTTAAACACCCAAGAGTAACAAGATCCGCTAGGGATTAGTGGGGGAATCAAATATCTCTTGGTGGAAGTGTAGATCGGGGCCTTCTCAACTACTCCCGAGCAAATCAACAAGTTTGGTTGGCTAGGGAGAGAGATCGGGCGAAAATAGAGCTTGGAGCAATAATGGAGGTTTTGGGGGAAGAGGTAGGTCAACGAAGAAGAAGGGGACCCCCTTTTATAGTGGGGGTAACAATCCAACCGTTACCCCACTAAACAACCCCGCAGAGGGCGGTACTACCGCAGGGGGCAGCGGTACTACCGCTGGAACCAGCGGTACTACCGCTCCCCCTTACGGTACTACCGCCCAGCCAGAGAGGGCTTGAAGATAGAGGAGGGACTGGCCCAGCGCGGTACTGCCGGACAGGCCCCGCGCGGTACTGCCGCGGTGGCAGGGCGGTACTACCACTCTCGAGCGGTACTACCGCACCTACTACCACTGCAAGTGCCACTCAACCCGACACGAGAAGTGCCCCCCTCAAGTCGAGGCGGTACTGGCCCGGTACCACAGCGGTACTGCCGCTGAGGACCCTCAAGCGGTACTACCGCTGGACACCGCGGTACTACCGCTGGGGCCAAAGATTGCCCAAATCAGCAGGGAATCAAACCTCCAACGACGCGGAAAGGCCCAGAGGGTGTGAAACGAAAGTGTACGTGATGATTCCACCCTACCCTTACCAAAGCAGACCCCCTCTTGATAGTACGGTGACTCCTACGAAACTAGTCCACCAACAAAGAAACGAAAGAGCTACACCGTCTTGAAACACACTCCGAGGGGAAAGAGATCGTCTCGAGCCAAAGGATGAATCTCTGAAATGCTCAAAGCACATGGTTAGTCCGCAAATATGTTGTCATCAATCACCAAACCTACATCGAGAGAGATATGCCTTAACAATGGGCCGTATCAGCATCGGTGACATGCAACCGGCTGTCTTTGACGCCCTACTCCATTTCATCTACACCGATTCGCTGCCCACCATGGTTGATCTTGGGCGTGATGACTACACGGAGATTGTCAGGCATTTTCTTGTCGCGACGGATCGGTACGCCATGGAGAGGTTGAAGATCATATGTGAAGGCATCCTCTGTACCAGCATTGATGCAAAGACCGCGGTGACCACACTGGCTTTGGCTGATCAGCATCGTTGCGATAAGTTGAATGATGCTTGCATTCAATTCATTGCCTCTTTGAGTACAACGGAAATGGATGATGTGATCGCAAGTCAAGAGTATGTTGAGCTCAAAACAACATCTCCGCTGGTTTTAGTTGAGCTGTTGGAGAAGACAAATAGGCTCGGCAAATCAAAGTCTTTAGTTCATATTGCTAGTTTTTAGTGCACAAACACTAACTTGGTGTACTTCTCTAATTAGTGTCTTGCTCAGAAAAATATATTGGGATGTAAGTTAGCTTTACTTAGTATATAGGCTCGGCAGTCAAAGTCTTCATTTCATACTAGTAATTTAGTCGCATAAACAGTAGCTTGGTATACTTCTATAATGAGTGTCCTGCTCAGAAAAAAAAGTTTGTTAGTTTTGTTTTGGCAACGATTTCGTTTTCTCAAAGACGTTGCTTAGCATTTTGGCATGGGCATATGAATGATACTCCCTCCGTCCCATAATGTAAGACATTTTTTGACACTACACTAAAATCAAAAAACATATTACTGTCACATCCCTAGTTCTGGTATGACCTAGGATAGCCTTCACGTTCGCATCATGTTTAAATTTCATTTAAATTTCAAATGGGGATTTGTGAAACCCTTAGAATTATTTCTGGAAATAACCCAGATAAAAATTGCTCCAAAAGGGTCCAAGAAAATGTTCATGTTGCTCTCTGAAAATATTGGTCAGAGGTAAAATTCTAACAAATATTTTCAGGAGCTCATAAATATTTATTTTGGCCATTTGGAATTAATGCATAATTATTTGCTTTGGATATATATATGCTATATAAATAATATATGTCCAAAAATTATGCTAGTTGTTGAGGAGCTCTGGAATAATACCATTAGCTCCTACAAAAATTGGCATAAGGAAATAAATTAGTTTAGTATTGTTTTAAAAGCAGAAACAAATGTCAGAAAATAGAAAAGAAAACAAAAGTGGAAAAAACGCTTGCCTGCACTTATCTCACTATGCAGCCCGTCACTGTGCAGCCTGGCCTGGCCCAGTGGCCCAACAGGCCGGCCCAGCCGACTGGCAGCGCCAGTCGTCGTCCTCCTGGCGCCAGGAGGACGAGAGGCACGCGCTCCCCGCCCGCGCGCATGGGCGCCACGCCTCCTGCCTGCCTGTCCTCCCCCCCCCCCTCCATCGCCTGGATGCTCCGCGCGACGCCACGCGCTGCCCCGCACCTCTCTCTCGCTCTCTCGTGGTCTCCCCTCCTCTCCCTCGCTCTCTCTCTCTCTCACCGCGCCCGAGCGCTGCCATCGCCGCCGCACGCCATTGCCGCGCCCACCGCCACAGCCTCGCCTCTCCAACAAGCCCAAGAGCTTCGTCGCGTCTTCCTCGCCCTCTCCTCCAAGACATGCACCTCGGGAGGCCCTGGAGCGTCGCCTCGCCGTCGTCTTCACTTCCGGCCGCCGAAGATCGCCCACGCCGTTCTGCTCGCGTTCGACCTCCCCCGAGCTCGCTGAAGACTTCGCCGGATTCGCTGTGAGCTTCTGCTCCGCTTCCCCCTCTCCGTTCTCCCATTTCCGTGCCGTAGCTTCATTCCCCACCACGGCAGTAGCTCCTCGCCGCCGTCCATGCCGCCGCGACTCGCAACCGCGCGCGTCACCGTACCCCTGGTGACTCCAGGAGGCCGTAGAGGCCCTCCGCAGCTCCTGCCGTGCACTGCAGCGCTGCGTGCGCACCCGGCCGAACTCCGACCGCCGCCTCAAGCTCGTTTCCGGCGAGCTCTGGCACCCCCGCAGCCTCCCGCTTGCTCCAAACGACGCGGACAAGCTCCAGCTCCTCGTCTGTGGTCTCCGCCACCTAAATGGTCGCCAGAGGGCGATTCCGTGCCCCTCCGCCACGTTCGGCCTCGCCGGCGGCTTAACACCGGTCAAACCCTAGTTAGCACTAACCTAATGACCCTCTGGGTCAATGACAGATGGGCCCCGGCGCCCCCTAATTTTTAGTTAGGCTAATTATAACCCCTGTTAACTAACCGTGTCACTGACGTGTGGACCCCACACATCAGGTTTGACCTGGTCAGCGTTGTTGACCTACTAACGTAGGCATGACGCCGTGCTGACACAGTAAAGGATTTTTTGGATTTAAAATAATTCGGAAATTCCAGAAATTAGCCAAAACTTCAAAAATTCATAGAAATTCAACCGTAGCTCAGATTGAAATAATTTATATATGAAAAATGATCAGAAAAATTCAATCTATTCATCTTTACCATTTTCATGCATGACAAACCAACCTATACATGTTGTATATATGAAAACATATAAATGGCATATTTAAGAGCTTAATTTGGAGTTGCATTTGAACCCTTGGTTCAAATGGACTTCAACCAAATAAATGCTAGATGCATTAACTCAAACAACATCACATACTCATGCCATGTTCATGCAACATAATGTTGCATATGCTTGTGTTTGATTTCCAACACCGTTCCCTCTCGATAGGTCCCGCTCCGGAGAGTGCTCCAGAGTACCTGTCTGAGGAGCAGTGCCCCCTGTTGATCTACCTGGCAAGCAAACCCCCTTGTTCATTCCGATACAATCCTACTCTCTCGCTCCTGCTCTCATTTATTGCATTAGGACAACAACGATTCAACTGCTACTTTATGCTGCGGTAGTTGAACCCATTCCTCTCCATGACCTGTCATTGCCACAGTAAATAGTTAAAACCCACTAGCATGTGTAGGAGTTGATTGAGCCATGTTGTGTTCCTACCATGCTTTGCCTGCTATTGCTTAGAGTATGTCAGGTCTGATTCATTGGGAATGAATTGCAGTGCAATGCTATGTTCTGATGCTGAGAGTTAAGTGTGTGAACATGATTTGGTAAAGGTAGCGGTGAGAGGCCATGTAGGAGTACATGGTGGGTTGTCTCACTGGAACCGTCCTTAAGCACTGAGTTCCGTGTATGTCGTCCAATGACTAGCTACTACGACACATTGGAATGCTTAAGTGCCCCTCTCGACTTATTAACCAACTTGATCTCTGTCCAGGAGTTGCAAATAGTTTCTGGTGTTTGTAGGTAGTGCTATTTTTCTACCGAATGGCACCCGGCAGGGTGGACTTGGGACAGACTAGGCACTGTGGCCCGGTGTACCGAGCGGCACCTGGATGGTGGGCTCGGGAACCCTGTACACATCGTTTGGGGCCGTGAGCGAAACCCCGGCCAGATCTCCTTACGGATGGAACCCGAATAGGCGATAAACCTGGACTAGAGTCTTGTGTGGTTAGTCAGGTCGTGGCCGACACCCTCGCCAGGCTTCCGCTTGAAGGTTGCCGAGATACATGACGTGTATATGGTGATAAGTGGTGAGAGCATGTGTGAAGAAGTACACCCCTGCAGGGTTATCATGATCTATTCGAATAGCCGTGTCCTCGGTTATGGACTTCTTGGATGCTTACGTGGTACATAGACAACTTAAAGTGGATACTCTAAAATTCTCAAGACAAGTGTGAGTGCTATGGATGGCCTTCTCATCAGGAGACGAGGATGAATCCATAGTAGTGTATCGATGTGGTGATTAGTGGACTCGTGTGCGCTGCCTCACCGCAAAGAATCCATAGTAGTGTATCGATGTGGTGATTAGTGGACTCGTGTGCGCTGCCTCACCGCAAAGAAGTTTCTCGTTGTCGTAGAACAGGATAGCCAATGAGTCAAAGCTGGCTTGCTGCAACTAAACCCCACATTACCTTCTAGATACAAATGCATGTATGATAGGATCTGATGTAAGTCTTGCTGAGTACCTTTGTACTCACGTTTGCTTTATTTATGTTTTACAGGTGAGACATCTGTCTCACTAGTAATCCTGCTTGGACTTTGATGAGTAGCTTGTTACCTCAGCTACGATCTTGTACCCTTGGGAGGGACTTGTAGATAGTCAGGCTTCTCGGCCTTTTTCTTTTGTAGTTGTCTGTACTCAGACATGTAATGCTTCTGTTGCTTGTATGCTCTGAATGATGGGTCATGTGACCCCTGTTTGTATTTAATGATATGTGGCTCTTCTGGGCCTTTATCTATATGAGTTTGCGTTATGTTGTGATGCCATGTTGTACAGCACATACTTGCATGTTATGCGTACGTGTGACGTGTATTGCTATGTGTGGGGTTCGACAATCTAGCTGTTTATCTTTGGCAGCCTCTCTTATGGGGAAATGTAGTCTAGTGCTTCCTTGAGCCATAGTAGTCCGCTACAGTCCGGTTCACCGGAGTCCTGCTAGCCCAGCACTACTGCTCAGGACACTTGACTGGCCGGCACGTGTTTCGCTTTGTTCCTGTGTCTGTCCCCTCGGGGAAATGTCACGCGGTGACATCCGGAGTCCTGCCTAGCCTGCTACAGCTCGGGTTCCCCGGAGTCCTGTTAGCCCAGTGCTACAACCCGGATTCACACGCTGCTGACCGACATGCTCGATGTGAATCATGTATGCATGTCCCCATAGGTTAGTGCCGCTTTGGGTTCACGACTAGCCATGTCGGCCCGGGTTCTCTGTCATATGGATGCTAGCGATACTATCATATACGTGAGCCAAAAGGAGCAAACGGTCCCGGCCATGGTAAGGCGACAATCGTGGGAATACCGTGCATGAGGCTGCAAAGTGATATGAGGTGTTACCTGCTAGATCGGTGTGACTTAGAATCGGGGTCCCGACAGCTTTGGTATCAGAGCCTGACTGCCTGTAGGATTACCAAGACAACCTGGTCGAAGTTGAGTCTAGAAATTCTTTAGTTATATAGGGGAATTGATTGTGGAAGGGAACGTAAGGCTCTTTTTACTCCTTATACCTCATGCCTTCTGATCTGAGTCATCCTATCTTTCCTACGGGGTTAAGGAACTAGGCTTTCTCTTCCGTCTATCAGGATCACGTGTTACTACTCCATAGTCTCTAAGGTTTCGTTGATATGAGTCTTATCCCAGTTTGAGTACCTCCGGTGTAGCCTGTTTAGTAATATCTTTGAACCTTGAGTGATGATGTTGAGTTTGGTGCTACCCCGTCTTTTGCAGAATGTTTCATTTTGAGCATTTTACTGCCGTTATGCTGCCGGAATTGTCCTAGGAGTTCAAGAGATAGTATTTTCCTTGTACTATATTCTACATCCTTATGATGATGCTGAATCCATCCTTGTTTCCTTGGTTTCGTTCTTCGGGATGTTGCCGGTTAACCGAAGTTCTGTTGCTCGTAGTCGGAACCACGGAGATGTTAGGGATGAGGATCCTCCCGATCAGTCTTCGTTGGCAGAGTTCATGTTAGAGATGGAGAGGAACAAGCGTGAGTCTAACCGCTTGTTAGCACGTATTGAGGAGAACACCGCACCCCAGTGCAAAGAGTCAGCGACCATCTATGATTTCATTGGTCTGAAACCACCTACCTTCCATCATTCCATTAAACCACTCGATGCAGATGACTGGCTATGTAGTATCACACACAAGCTGCGTTCTGCGAATGTAGCTGAAAGTGACAAGGTCACCTACGCTGCTTATCATCTGGAAGGTCCTGCTAGTATTTGGTGGCAGAACTATGAGGCTATGCTTCCAGCTGGCCAGATAACCACCTGGAGAGATTTCACTGAGGCTTTTCGCGAGCATCACATTCCTCAGGCTCTCATCGACCGCAAGAGAGAAGAGTTCTATAGTTTCACCCAGAGTAAGATGGATGTTGATGCTTATAGTAGAGAGTTTGAGAACCTCGCCCGCTATGCTACAGAAGAGGTGTCCACAGACGCCAATAAGCAGGCTAGGTTCCGGAAGGGTCTCAACCCCAAGTTGCGTTGTGATCTGCACTTGCATCATTGCAATACATTCCAGGCTCTTGTAAACAAGGCCATTAATGCAGAGACAGCTCAACTCATTTATGAGGAGTCTCGTAAGCACACCCGTGATTTGGGTTCCTCCTCCAGTTCTAGTTCGCAGAAGCGTCGGATTTGGGTTTCGAACTCCGCTCTTCCACCCGGTTATTCACCGAGGCCCTCTTATGTGGCGCCCCACCCAGTTCAGTTACATGCTCCACCCAGGCCTACTGGTAGACCGCTTGTCAATGCGGGTCCACGTCCTACTTTAGGGACTTGTTTCACATGCGGAGAGCCAGGACACTATGCACGTGACTGCTCTCAAACCAACTATGCTCCATCCCCGTCTCACAAGTCTGTTGGCCGTGGTAAGCCATCACGCAAGATGATTAGTGTCAAGTCAGCTCCCACTGAACATGAATGTGTGCATCACATCTCAGCTAAAGACGCTCATGATGATCCGGATGTCGTTCTTGGTACACTCCTTGTCAACTGTCATCCAACTTCGGTTATGTTCGATACCGGAGCATCTCACTCCTTCATTTCTGAAGGCTATGCTCATTAGCACGACATGTCATTTTGTGATATGCCAACTCCACTTGAAATCCAAACTCCAGGGTCTAGATGGCAAACTACCAAAATAAGCCATGGTAATGAAATCCTTGCTGACAGACTTGTATTCCTTGCATCACTTATAGCCCTCAAGTCTACAGATATTAACATAATCTTGGGAATGGACTGGATGAAAGCTCATCATGCCAAGATTGATTGTTACACAAGGTCTGTTCAGCTTACACACCCATCTGGCAAGATAGTCACCATCTCCACTAGAGTTGCAAAGCGTCAGCTCTATTCTCTTAAGGCCAACCCTCTTCCAGACCTTGAAGATATCCCGGTAGTCTGTGACTTTCCGGATGTCTTTCCAGAGGAACTGCCAGGTATTCCACCTGACAGAGATGTAGAGTTTGTCATAGATCTTATCCCAGGAACCGCTCCAATCTCTAGGAGACCTTACAAGATGGCACCCTTAGAACTAGCTGAGCTTAATAAACAACTCGATGAATCCTTGCAAAAGGGTTTCATCCATCCTAGTTCTTCTCCCTAGGCTTGCCCCGTCCTCTTCATCAAGAAGAAGGATGGTACGGACCGGATGGTTGTAGATTATCGTCCCGTTAATTTGGTCATGATAAAGAACAAGTATCCGCTCCCCAGGATCAACGATCTGTATGATCAGCTCGCTGGATCCTCAGTCTTTTCCAAGATGGATTTGAGGTTAGGCTACCACCAAATCAAGATCAGAATTGGGGACATTCCTAAGACGGCTTTTGTCACCCGTTATGGTCAGTACGAGTACACCGTCATGTCCTTTGGTCTAACCAATGCTCCAGCTACATTTTCTCGCTTGATGAACTCGATCTTCATGGAGTACTTAGATAAGTTCGTCGTGGTTTACCTCGATGATATTCTTATTTACTCGAAGAACGAGGAAGAGCATGCCGAACATCTTAGACTTGTGTTAGAGAAACTCAGAGAGCACCGCCTTTATGCCAAGTTCTCCAAGTGCAAATTTTGGTTGCCAGAAGTGACCTACCTAGGCCATGTGATCTCTGGTAAGGGCATTGTTGTTAATCCCGGGAGAGTTCAAGCCGTTCTTGATTGGACTCCGCCCGAAACGGTTAAGCAAGTTAGGAGTTTCCTTGGCCTAGCCAGTTATTATCGCTGCTTCGTTGAGAACTTCTCCAAAGTGGCCAAACCTCTCACGGAACTTCTCAAGAAAGATAAAAAGTTTGAGTGGTCCCCATAGTGTGAGCGCAGTTTTCAGGAACTGAAAAGACGCCTGACTTCTGCTCCCATACTTGTGCCACTGGATTTCACTAAGGACTTTGTTATCTATTGTGATGCCTCATGAGAGGGACTAGGTTGCATTCTTATGCAAGATCGCCATGTGATTGCCTATGCATCTCGACAGTTGCATCCACATGAGGAGAATTATCCTACACATGATCTAGAGCTTGCAGCCGTAGTCTATGCACTTAAGACCTGGCGACATTACCTTCTTGGTAAGCGTTGCGAGATTTACACCGATCACCAGAGTCTCAAGTATATCTTCACCCAACCAGATTTGAACCTTGGTCAAAGATGTTGGCTGGAGTTGATCTCAGATTACGACTTAGGGATTACCTACACCCCAGTCAAGGGCAATGGCATGGCTGATGCGCTAAGTCATAAGTCCTATTGCAACAATCTTATGTTGCAGCAGGACCAACCATTTCTCCGTGAGGAATTCAGTAAGCTTAACCTTCACCTTGCTCCTCACGGATTCCTATCAACCTTGGTGGCGAAACCTACCATTGAGGATCAGATCATTACTGACCAAAAGTTTGATAAGGGTGTTATCCGCATTAAGAGGAACATTAAGAACGGAGTTGGTGGATGTTTCTCTATGGATGATCGAGGTGTTGTTTTCTTTGAGAACCGCTTGGTGGTTCCCAAGAACCAACATATGCGACAACTGATTCTTAACGAGGCTCATGAATCTCCTCTCACGATTCATCCCGGTAGTACTAAAATGTATCAGGACCTACGCCAGAGGTTTTGGTGGACTAGGATGAAGAGAGAAATTGCTCAGTTTATTGCTAACTGCGATGTTTGTCGTCGCGTTAAGGCAGAGCATCAAAGGCCTGCTGGCACCCTTCAGCCTTTAGCTATTCCTGAATGGAAATGGGATAAAGTTGGTATGGACTTCATCACCGGCTTTCCCAGGACCAAGAAAGGGAATAATGCTATCTTCGTAGTCATTGATCGTCTTTCCAAAGTGGCTCACTTCCTACCTGTTCGAGAGAGTATCACTACTAGTCAGCTCGCTGACTTATATATTTCTCGAATAGTTTCACTTCATGGTGTCCCACTAGAGATCAATTCAGACCATGGTAGTCTCTTCACTTCTCATTTCTGGAAGAGTTTCCAAACTGCCATGGGCACCCATCTTTCCTTCAGTACCGCTTTCCACCCTCAATCAAGTGGTCAGGTGGAAAGGGTCAACCAAATTCTCGAAGACATGCTTAGAGCTTGTGTTATCTCATTCGGTATGGATTGGGAGAAGTGTCTTCCCTTCACCGAGTTTGCTTATAACAATAGCTACCAATCCAGCCTCAAGAAAGCTCCTTTTGAGGTTCTGTATGGACGAAGATGTCGAACACCTTTGAACTGGTCAGAAACCGGTGAAAGACAATTCTTTGGACCGGATATGATCCAGGAGGCAGAAGAGCAAGTTCGCATCATTCATGAGAATTTGAAAACAGCCCAATCTCGTCAAAAGAGCCAGTATGACCGTAGTCATAAGGAAGTGGCTTATGAAGCTGGCGACAAGGCTTACCTTCGGGTTACTCCTTTGAAGGGTACCCATCGTTTCGGTATCAAGGGCAAGTTGGCTCCTCGTTATATTGGTCCCTTTCTCATTCTCGCTAAACGAGGAGAGGTTGCCTACCAGTTGGAACTACCCCCACATCTTTCTCGAGTTCATGATGTCTTCCACGTCTCTCAACTCAGGCGTTGCTTCTCGGATCCCATCCGCGGAGTGGACCACGAAATGCTTGATCTCCAAGATAACCTCACTTATCGAGAGTACCCCGTCCGCATTCTGGATCAAGCAGAGCGTGTCACTCGACGTCATAACATCAAGTTTCTCAAGGTTTAGTGGTCTCATCATTCCGAGAGAGAAGCTACCTGGGAGCGTGAAGATCGTCTTCGACTTGAGTACCCCGCTTTCTTTCCGCCAACTCCTGAATCTCGGGATGAGATTCTTCCGAGTGGGGGCGAGTTGTCACATCCCTAGTTCTGGTATGACCTAGGCTAGCCTTCATGTTCGCATCATGTTTAAATTTCATTTAAATTTGAAATGGGGATTTGTGAAACCCTCAGATATTATTTCTGGAAATAACCCAGATAAGAATTGCTCCAAAAGGGTCCAAGAAAATGTTCATGTTGCTCTCTGAAAATATTGGTCAAAGGTAAAATTCTAACAAATATTTTCAGGAGCTCATAAATATTTATTTTGGCCATTTGGAATTAATGCATAATTATTTGCTTTGGATATATATGTTATATAAATAATATATGTCCAAAAATTATGCTAGTTGTTGAGGAGCTCTGGAATAATACCATTAGCTCCTACAAAAATTGGCATAAGGAAATAAATTAGTTTAGTATTATTTTAAAAGCAGAAACAAATGTCAGAAAATAGAAAAGAAAACAAAACTGGAAAAAACGCTTACCTGCACTTATCTCACTGTGCAGCCCGTCACTATGCAGCCTGGCCTGGCCCAGTGGCCCAACAGGCCGGCCCAGCCGACTGGCAGCGCCAGTCGTTGTCCTCCTGGCGCCAGGAGGATGAGAGGCACACACTCGCCGCCCGCGCGCATGGGCGGCACGCCTCCTGCCTGCCTGTCCTCCCCCCCCGTCACCTAGATGCCCCGCGCGACGCCACACGCCGCCCCGCACCTCTCTCTCGCTCTCCCCATGGTCTCCCCTCCTCTCCCTCGCTCTCTCTCTCACCGCGCCCGAGCGCTGCCGTCACCGCCGCACGGCCATTGCCGCGCCCACCGCCACGGCCTCGCCTCTCCAATAAGCCCAAGAGCTTCGTCGTGTCTTCCTCGTCCTCCCCGCCAAGACACGCACCTCGGGAGGCCCTGGAGCGCTGCCTCGGCGTCGTCTTCACTTCCGGCCGCCGGAGATCGCCCACGCCGTTCTGCTCGCGTTCGACCTCCCCCGAGCTCGCTGAAGACTTCGCCGGATTCGCTGTGAGCTTCTGCTCCGCTTCCCCCTCTCCATTCTGCCATTTTCGTGTCGTAGCTTCATTCCCCACCACGGCCGTAGCTCCTCGCCGCCATCCATGCCGCCGACGTCGTGCTAGCCGCCGCAGCTCGCAACCGCGCACGTCACCGTGCCCCTGGTGACTCCAGGAGGCCGTAGAGGCCCTCCGCAGCTCCTGCTGTGCACCGCAGCGCTGCGTGCGCACCCGGCCGAACTCCGGCCGCCGCCTCGAGCTTGTTTCCGGCGAGCTCTGGCACCCCCGCAGCCTCCCGCTTGCTCCAAACGACGCGGACGAGCTCCAGCTCCTCGTCTGTGGTCTCCGCCGCCTAAATGGTCGCCGGAGGGCGATTCCTGTGCCCCTCTGCCGCGTTCGGCCTCGCCGGCGGCTTAACGCCGGTCAAACCCCAGTTAGCACTAACCTAATGACCCTCTGGGTCAATGACAGATGGGCCCCGGCGCCCCCTAATTTTTAGTTAGGCTAATTATAACCCCCTGTTAACTAACCGTGTCACTGATGTGTGGACCGCACATGTCAGGTTTGACCTGGTCAGCACTGTTGACCTGCTGACGCAGGCACGACGCCGTGCTGACGCAGTAACGGATTTTCTGGATTTAAAATAATTCGGAAATTCCAGAAATTAGCCAAAACTTCAAAAATTCATAGAAATTCAACCGTAGCTCAGATTGAAATAATTTATATATGAAAAATGATCAGAAAAATTCAATCTATCCATCTGTACCATTTTCATGCATGACAACCCAACCTATACATGATTTATATATGAAAACATATAAATGGCATATTTAAGAGCTTAATTTGGAGTTGCATTTGAACCCTTGGTTCAAATGGACTTCAACCAAATAAATGCTAGATGCATTAACTCAAACAACATCACATACTCATGCCATGTTCATGCATCATAATGTTGCATATGCTTGTGTTTGATTTCCAACACCGTTCCCTCTTGATAGGTCCTGCTCCGGAGAGTGCTCCAGAGTACCTGTCTGAGGAGCAGTGCCCCCTGTTGATCTACCAAGCAAGCAAACCCCCTTGTTCATTCTGATACAATCCTACTCTCTCGCTCCTGCTCTCATTTATTGCATTAGGACAACAACGATTCAACTGCTACTTTATGCTGCGGTAGTTGAACCCATTCCTCTCCATGACCTGTCATTGCCACAGTAAATAGTTAAAACCCACTAGCATGTGTAGGAGTTGATTGAGCCATGTTGTGTTCCTACCATGCTTTGCCTGCTATTGCTTAGAGTATGTCAGGTCTGATTCATTGGGAATGAATTGGAGTGTAATACTATGTTCTGATGCTGAGAGTTAAGTGTGTGAACACGATTTGGTAAAGGTAGCGGTGAGAGGCCATGTAGGAGTACATGGTGGGTTGTCTCACTGGAACCGTCCTTAAGCACTGAGTTCCGTGTATGCCGTCCAATGACTAGCTACTACCACACATTGGAATGCTTAAGTGCCCCTCTCGACTTATTAACCAACTTGATCTTTGTCCAGGAGTTGCAAATAGTTTCTAGTGTTTGTAGGTAGTGCTATTTTTCTACCGAGTGGCACCCGGCAGGGTGGACTTGGGACAGACTAGGCACCGTGGCCCGGTGTACCGAGTGGCACCCGGATGGTGGGCTCGGGAACCTGTACACATTGTTTGGGGCCGTGAGCGAAACCCCGGGAGGATCTCCTTGCGGATGGAACCCGAATAGGCGATAAACCTGGACTAGAGTCTTGTGTGGTTAGTCAAGTCGTGGCCGACACCCTCGCTAGGCTTCCGCTTGAAGGTTGCCGAGATACATGACGTGTATATGGTGATAAGTGGTGAGAGCATGTGTGAAGAAGTACACCCCTGCAGGGTTATCATGATCTATTCGAATAGCCGTGTCCTCGGTTATGGACTTCTTGGATGCTTACGTGGTACATAGACAACTTAAAGTGGATACACTAAAATGCTCAAGACAAGTGTGAGTGCTATGGATGGCCTTCTCATCAGGAGACGAGGATGAATCCATAGTAGTGTATTGATGTGGTGATTAGTGGACTCGTGTGTGCTGCCTCACCGCAAAGAAGTTTCTCGTTGTCGTAGAACAGGATAGCCACTGAGTCAAAGCTGGCTTGCTGCAACTAAACCCCACATTACCTTCTAGATACAAATGCATGTATGATAGGATCTGATGTAAGTCTTGCTGAGTACCTTTGTACTCATGTTTTCTTTATTTATGTTTTGCAGGTGAGACATCTGTCTCACTAGTAATACCGCTTGGACTTCGACGAGTAGCTTGTTACCTCAGCTACGATCTTGTACCCTTGGGAGGGACTTGTAGATAGTCAGGCTTCTCGGCCTTTTTCTTTTGTAGTTGTCTGTACTCAGACATGTAATGCTTCCGTTGCTTGTATGCTCTGAATGATGGGTCATGTGACCCCTGTTTGTATTTAATGCTATGTGGCTCTTCTGGGCCTTTATCTATATGGGTTTGCGTTATGTTGTGATGCCATGTTGTACAGCACATACTTGCATGTTATGCGTACGTGTGACGTGTATTGCTATGTGTGGGGTCCGACAATCTAGCTGTTTATCTTTGGCAGCCTCTCTTATGGGGAAATGTAGTCTAGTGCTTCCTTGAGCCATAGTAGTCCGCTACAGTCCGGTTCACCGGAGTCCTACTAGCCCAGCACTACTGCTCAGGACACTTGACTGGCCGGCACGTGTTTCGCTTTGTTCCTGTGTCTGTCCCCTCGGGGAAATGTCACGCGGTGACATCCGGAGTCCTGCCTAGCCTGCTACAGCTCGGGTTCCCCGGAGTCCTGTTAGCCCAATGCTACAGCCCGGATTCACACGCTGCTGACCAACATGCTCGATGTGAATCATGTATGCATGTCCCCATAGGTTAGTGCCGCTTTGGGTTCACGACTAGCCATGTCGGCCCGGGTTCTCTGTCATATGGATGCTAGAGATACTATCATATACGTGAGCCAAAAGGCGCAAACGGTCCCGGCCATGGTAAGGCGACAACCGTGGGAATACCGTGCATGAGGCCGCAAAGTGATATGAGGTGTTACATGCTAGATCAGTGTGACTTAGAATTGGGGTCCCGACAATTACATTATGGGACGGAGGGAGTAGTATCTTATTGAACAATCAGCTTGCCTTTGCTATCACGACGAACAACACCAACCAAGCCATGCAATAGGTGAGCGTCAAAAGAACCATGCAAGTAGCGATTGTAGACAAAAGTGTTATGCAACAAAATATATATATCCACGCACGACCACACCCAGAAACACTATGTAAATAAAAGGTGATTCCTGCAGTTGGGTTATACATCCTAGTGGCGAGAATGTTTTGGAACGACCGGCCAACCATTTGAGGAATTTGAAGTACTTGTACCTATAAATTAAAGCAGATGATTGCAGCAAACCCCAGCTAGATTATATCCTACAGATTGCTCTTAGCAGGGCACATGCCTGTTGGTGAAGATTGCATGATGATTGAACCTAACAAATCATGTTATTACATCTACAATACAGTCAGCGACCATGCATCATATGTCGTTAACAGTTATCAAAACAGAGACATACGAAAGATGAGAAAGGAAAGAGATGCGGTCACCTATACTTGAGCTCTAGACGGGTCGTCTCTCTCCGTCACCGCGGACGAGGAGGACGGCGGCGACACCACAGACTGCTCGGCCTCCTGGTCCATCTTTCTGGCATGTGTCGGGTTATCAAGAACATGTATCTCTTCAATAGGTGGTAAATTCTGAACATCTTCAGCTTTAATACCCTTTTCTTTCATAGATTTCTTTGCCTCTTGCATATCTTCAAGACCGAGAAATAGAATACCCCTTTTCTTCGGAGTTGGCTTAGGAGTTGGTTCAGGAAGTGTCCAACCATTATCATTACTCAACATATCATCAATAGCAATTCAGCTTGATCAATAGTTCTTTCCCTGAAAAACACAACCAGCACAACTATCCAGGTGATCTCTGGAAGCATCGGTTAGTCCATTATAAAAGATATCAAGTATTTCATTTTTCTTGAGAGGATGATCAGGCAAAGCATTCAGTAATCGGAGAAGCCTCCCCCAAGCTTGTGGGAGACTCTCTTCTTCAATTTGCACGAAATTATATATTTCCCTTAAGGCAGCTTGTTTCTTATGAGCGGGGAAATATTTACCAGAGAAGTAATAAATCATATCCTGGGGACTACGCACACAACCAGGAGCAAGAGAATTAAACCATATTTTAACATATTTTTTCCTAGGGACTACGCACACTACGGAAATAACTTAAGGATATAGTAGTAGCGAATTTTTTCCTCATGAGTGAATAGGGTGGCTATATCATTCAATTTAGTAAGATGTACCACAATAGTTTCAAATTCATAGCCATAAAAAGGATCGGATTCAACCAAAGTAATCAACTCAGGATCGACAGAGAAATCATAATCCTTATCAGAAATACAGATAGGTGAAGTAGCAAAAGCAGGGTCATATTTCATTCTAGCATTCAAAGACTTTTCTTTCATCTTAGCTAGCAGTTTCTTAAGATCATATCTATCTTTGCAAGCAAAAAGGTCTTTAGCAGTTTCTTCATCCATAACATAACCCTCAGGTACATCAGGTAATTCATATCTAGGGGGAGAATCTTCATCATCACTTTCATCAATATTATCAGTTTCAATAATTTCATTCTCTTCTAACCCTAGCAAGTTGTTCATCAAGAAATTCACCTAATGGCACAGTATTATCAAGCATAGAAGTAGTTTCATCATAAGCATCATGCATAGCAGAAGTGACATCATCAATAACACGCGACATATCAGAATCAATAGCAGGAGTAGGTGTCACAAGTTTACTCAAAATAGAAGGTGGATCAAGTGCAGAGCTAGATGGCAGTTCCTTGCCTCCCCTCATAGTTGAGGGAAAAATCTTGGTTCTTTCATCTTTAAAGTTCCTCATAGTGATCAACAGATATAAATCCCCAAGTGACTCTAAGAATAGAGCTATGCTCCCCGGCAACGGCGCCAGAAAATAGTCTTGATAACCCACAAGTATAGGGGATCGCAACAATTTTCGAGGGTAGAGTATTCAACCCAAATTTATTGATTCGACAGAAGAGGAGCCAAAGAATATTCTCAAGTATTAGCAGTTGAGTTGTCAATCCAACCACGCCTGGCAAACTTAATATCTGCAGCAAAGTATTTAATAGCAAAGTAATATGAAAGTAACGGTAACGGTGGCAAAAGTAACAGTAGCAGTTTTGTAGTAATTGTAACAGTGGCAACGGTAAAGTAACTAAGCAAACATCAATATGTGAAAAGCTCATAGGTATTGGATCAGTGATGGATAATTATGTCGGATGCGATTCATCATGCAACAGTTATAACATAAGGTGACACATAACTAGCTCCAGTTCATCAATGTAATGTAGGCATGTATTCTGAATATAGTCATACATGCTTATGGAAAAGAACTTGCATGACATCTTTTGTCCTACCCACCCATGGCAGCGGGGTCCTATTGGAAACTAAGGGATATAAAGGCCTCCTTTTAATAGAGTACCGGACCAAAGCATTAACTTAGTGAATACATGAACTCCTCAAACTACGTTCATCACCGGGAGTGGTCCCGATTATTGTCACTTCGGGGTTACTGGTGAAGGAAATATGCCCTAGAGGCAATAATAAAGTTATTATTTATTTCCTTATATCATGATAAATGTTTATTATTCATGCTAGAATTGTATTAACCGGAAACATAATACATGTGTGAATACATAGACAAACAGAGTGTCACTAGTATGCCTCTACTTGACTAGCTCATTAATTAAAGATGGTTATGTTTCCTAACAATGAACAAAAGAGTTGTTATTTGATTAACGGGATCACATCATTAGAAGAATGATGTGATTGACATGACCCATTCCATTAGCTTAGCACACGATCGTTTAGTATGTTGCTATTGCTTTCTTCATGACTTATACATGTTCCTATGACTATGAGATTATGCAACTCCCGTTTGCCGGAGGAACACTTTGTGTGCTACCAAAAGTCACAACGTAACTGGGTGATTATAAAGGAGCTCTACAGGTGTCTCCAAAGGTAAATGTTGGGTTGGCGTATTTTGAGATTAGGATTTGTCACTCCGATTGTCGGAGAGGTATCTCTGGGCCCTCTCGGTAATGCACATCACATAAGCCTTGCAAGCATTGCAACTAATGAGTTAGTTGCGAGATGATGTATTATGAAACGAGTAAAGAGACTTGCCGGTAACGAGATTGAACTAGGTATTGAGATACCGACGATCGAATCTTGGGCAAGTAACATACCAATGACAAAGGGAACAACGTATGTTGTTATGCGGTCTGACCGATAAAGATCTTCGTAGAATATGTAGGAGCCAATACGAGCATCCAGGTTCCGCTATTGCTTATTGACCGGAGAAGTGTCTCGGTCATGTCTACATTGTTCTCGAACCCGTAGGGTCCGCACGCTTAAGGTTTCGATGACAGTTATATTATGAGTTTATGAGTTTTGATGTACCGAAGGAGTTCGGAGTCCCGGATGAGATCGGGGACATGACGAGGAGTCTCGAAATGATCGAGACGTAAAAATCGATATATTGGACGACTATATTCGGACATCGGAAAGGATCCAAGTGATTCGAGTATTTTTCGGAGTACCGGAGAGTTACGGAAATTCGCCGGGGAGTATATGGGCCTTATTGGGCTTTAGGGGAAAGAGATAGGAGAGGTTGGGCGCCCCCCAAGGCCTAGTCCGAATTGGACTAGGGGGAAGGGCTGCGCCCCCTCCTTCCTTCTCTTCTCTTTTCCCTTGCCTTGACTCCTACTCCTACTACATGGAAGGACTCCTAGTTGGACTAGGAAAGGGGGAATCCTACTCCCGGTGGGAGTAGGACTCCCCTAGGACGCGCCATAGAGAGGGCTGGCCCTCCCCTCCTCTACTCCTTTATATACGGGTGTAGGGGGCACCCCATAGACACACAAGTTGATCCACGTGATCATATTCTTAGCCGTGTGCGGTGCCCCCTTCCACCATAATCCTCGATAATATTGTAGCGGTGCTTAGGCGAAGCCCTGCGACGGTAGAACATCAAGATCGTCACCACGCCGTCATGCTGACGGAACTCTTCCCCGACACTTTGCTGGATAGGAGTCCGGGGATCGTCATCGAGCTGAACGTGTGCTAGAACTCGGAGGTGCCGTAGTTTCGGTACTTGATCGGTCGGGCCGTGAAGACGTACGACTACATCAACCACGTTGTGCTAACGCTTCCGCTGTCGGTCTACAAGGGTACGTAGATCACACTCTCCCCTCTCGTCGCTATGCATCACCATGATCTTGCGTGTGCGTAGGAATTTTTTTGAAATTACTACGTTACCCAACAGTGGCATCCGAGCCTAGGTTTTGTGTGTTGATGTTATATGCACGAGTAGAACACAAGTGAGTTGTGGGCGATATAAGTCATACTGCTTACCAGCATGTCATACTTTGGTTCGGCGGTATTGTTGGATGAAGCGGCCCGGACCGACATTACGTGTACGCTTACGCGAGACCGGTTCTCCCGACGTGCTTTGCACAAAGGTGGCTAGCGGGTGACAAACTATCGTTGTGGTTTTAATGTGTAGGTAAGATTGGTTCTTGCTTAAGCCCGTAGCAGCCATGTAAAACTTGCAACAACAAAGTAGAGGACGTCTAACTTGTTTTTGCAGGGCATGTTGTGATGTGATATGGTCAAGACATGATGCTAAATTTTATTGTATGAGATGATCATGTTTTGTAACCAAGTTATCGGCAACTGGCAGGAGCCATATGGTTGTCGCTTTATTGTATGCAATGCAATTGCGCTGTAATGCTTTACTTTATCACTAAGCGGTAGCGATAGTCGTGGAAGCATAAGATTGGCGAGACGAAAACGGTGCTACGATGATGATCAAGGTGTCGCGCCGGTGACGATGGTGATCACGACGGTGCTTCGAAGATGGAGATCACAAGCACAAGAGGATGATGGCCATATCATATCACTTATATTGATTGCATGTGATGTTTATCTTTTATGCATCTTATCTTGCTTTGATTGACGGTAGCATTTTAAGATGATCTCTCACTAATTATCAAGAAGTGTTCTCCCTGAGTATGCACCGTTGTGAAAGTTCTTCGTGTTTAGACACCACATGATGATCGGGTGTGATAGGCTCTACGTTCAAATACAACGGGTGCAAAACAGTTGCACATGCGGAATACTCAGGTTATACTTGACGAGCCAAGCATATACAGATATCGCCTCGGAACACGGAGACCGAAAGGTCGAGCGTGAATCATATAGTAGATATGATCAACATAGTGATGTTCACCAATGAAACTACTCCATCTCACGTGATGATCGGACATGGTTTAGTTGATTTGGATCACGTAATCACTTAGAGGATTAGAGGGATGTCTATCTAAGTGGGAGTTCTTAAGTAATATGATTAATTGAACTTTAATTTATCATGAACTTAGTCCTGGTAGTATTAGCATATCTATGTTGTGGATCAATAGCTCGCATTGTTGCTTTCATATGTTTATTTTGATATGTTCCTAGAGAAAATTGTGTTGAAAGATGTTAGTAGCAATGATGCGGATTGGATCCATGATCTGAGGTTTATCCTCATTGCTGCACAGAAGAATTATGTCCTTGATGCACCGCTAGGTGACGGGCCTATTGCAGGAGCAGATGCAGACGTTATGAACGTTTGGCTAGCTCAATATGATGACTACTTGATAGTTTAGTGCACCATGCTTAACAGCTTAGAATCGGAATCGGGACTTCAAAGACGTTTTGAACGTCATGGACCATATGAGATGTTCCAGGAGTTGAAGTTAATATTTCAAGCAAATACCCGAGTTGAGAGATATGAAGTCTCCAACAAGTTCTAATAGCTAAAAGATGGAGGAGAATCGCTCAACTAGTGAGCATGTGCTCAGATTGTCTGGGTACTACAATCGCTTGAATCAAGTGGGAGTTAATCTTCCAGATAAAATAGTGATTGACAGAATTCTCTAGTCACCATCACCAAGTTAGTAGAACTTCGTGATGAACTATAATATGCAAGGGATGACAAAAGTAATTCCCAAGCTCTTCGTGATGCTGAAATCGACGAAGGTAGAAATCAAGAAAAACATCAAGTGTTGATGGTTAACAAGACCACTAGTTTCAAGAAAAGGGCAAAGGGAAGAAGGGGAACTTCAAGAAGAACGGCAAGCAAGTTGCTGCTCAAGTGAAGAAGCCCAAGTCTGGTCCTAAGCCTGAGACTAAGTGCTTCTACTGCAAAGGGACTGGTCACTGGAAGCGGAACTACCCCAAGTATTGGCGGATAAGAAGGATGGCAAAGTGAACATAAGTATATTTGATATACATTATTGATGTGTACTTTACTAGTGTTTGTAGCAACCCCTCGGTATTTGATACTGGTTCAGTGCTAAGAGTAGTAACTCGAAACAGGAGTTGCAGAATGAACAGAGACTAGTTAAGGGTGAAGTGACGATGTGTGTTGGAAGTGGTTCCAAGATTGATATGATCATCATCGCACACTCCCTATACTTTCGGGATTAGTGTTGAACCTAAATAAGTGTTATTTGGTGTTTGCGTTGAGCATGAATATGATTTGATCATGTTTATGTAATACGGTTATTCATTTAAGTAAGAGAATAAATTGTTGTTCTGTTTACATGAATAAAACCTTATATGGTTACACACCCAATGAAAATAGTTCGTTGGATCTCGATCGTAGTGATACACATATATCATAATATTGAAAAAAAGATGCAAAGTTAATAATGATAGTGCAACTTATTTGTGGCACTGCCGTTTAGGTCATATTGGTGTAAAGCGCATGAAGAAACTCCATGCTGATGGGCTTTTGGAATCACTTGATTATGAATCAGTTGATGCTTGCGAACCATGCCTCATGGGCAAGATGACTAAGACTCCATTCTTCGGAACAATGGAGCGAGCAACAGATTTGTTGGAAATCATACATACTGATGTATGTGGTCCGTATGAATATTGAGGCTCGCGACAGGTATCATTATTTTCTGATCTTCACAGATGATTTGAGCAGATATGAGTATATCTACTTGATGAAACATAAGTCTGAAACATTTGAAAAGTTCAAAGAATTTCAGAGTGAAGTGAAAAATCATCGTAACAAGAAAATAAAGTTTCTACGATCTGATCGTAGAGAAGAGTATTTGAGTTACGAGTTTGGCCTTCAGTTAAAAACAATGTGAAATAGTTTCACTACTCACGCCACCTGGAACACCACAATGTAATGGTGTGTCCGAACGTCATAACCGTACTTTATTAGATATGGTGCGATCTATGATGTCTCTTACCGATCTACCACTATCGTTTTGGGGTTATGCATTAGAGACAGCTGCATTCACGTTAAATAGGGCACCATCTAAATCCGTTGAGACGACACCGTATGAACTATGGTTTGGCAAGAAACCTAAGCTGTCGTTTCTTAAAGTTTGAGGTTGCAATGCTTATGTGAAAAAAGTTTCAACCTGATAAGCTCAAACCCAAATCGGAGAAATGTGTCTTCATAGGATATCCAAAGGAAACTATTGGATACACCTTCTATCACAGACGAAGGCAAGACTTTTGTTGCTAAATTCGGAAACTTTCTAGAGAAGGAGTTTCTCTCGAAAGAAGTGAGTGGGAGGAAAGTAGAAAACTTGATAAGGTAATTGTACCTTCTCCCTTATTGGAAAGTAGTTCATCAAGAAATCTGTTCTTGTGACTACTACACCAATTAGTGAGGAAGCTAATGATGATGATCATGTAACTTCAGATCAAGTTACTACCGAATCTCGTAGGTAAACCAGAGTGAGATCCGCACCAGAGTGGTACGGTAATCCTGTTCTGGTTCTGAAAGTCATGTTACTAGACCATGACGAACTTGCGAACTATGAGGAAGCGATGATGAGCCCAGATTCCGCGAAATGGTTTGAGGCCATGAAATCTGAGATATGATCCATGTATGAGAACAAAGTATGGACTTTGATGGATTTGCCCGATGATCGGCAAGCCATAAAAATAAATGGATCTTCAAGAGGAAGACGGACGCTGATAGTAGTGTTATTATCTACAAAGCTAGAATTGTCGCAAAAGGTTTTCGACAAGTTCAAGGTGTTGACTACGATGAGAGATTCTCACTCGTATCTATGCTTAAGTCTGTCCGAATCATGTTAGCAATTGCCGCATTTTATGAAATCTGGCAAATGGATAAACAAAACTGAATTCCTTAATGGATTTATTAAAGAAGAGTTGTATACGATGCAACTAGAAGGTTTTGTCAATCCTAAAGGTGTTAACAAAATGTGCAAGCTCCAGCGATCCATCTATGGACTGGTGCAAGCATCTCAGAGTTGGAATATACGCTTTGATGAGATGATCAAAGCATATAGCTTTATACAGACTTGCGGTGAAGCCTGTATTTACAAGAAAGTGAGTGGGAGCACTACAACATTTCTAATACGTATATGTGAATAACATATTGTTGATCGGAAATAATGTAGAATTATTCTGCAAAGCATAAAGGAGTGTTTTGAAAGAAGTTTTTCAAAGAAAGACCTCGGTGAAGCTGCTTACATATTAAGCATCAAGATCTATAGAGATAGATCAAGACGCTTGATGAGTTTTTTTTCAATTAGTACATACCTTGACAATATTTTGAAGTAGTTCAAAAATTGCAACGGTCAAAGAAAGAGTTCTTGGCTGTGTTACAAGGTGTGAAATTGAGTAAGACTCAAAGCCCGACCACGGCAGAAGATAGAAAGAGAATGAAAGTCATTCCCTATGCCTCAGCCATAGGTTCTATAAAGTATGCCATGCTGTGTACCAGATCTATTGTATACCCTACATTGTGTTAAGCAAGGGAGTACAATAGTGATCTAAGAGTAGATCACTGGACAGCGGTCAAAATTATCCTTAGTGGAATAAGGAAATATTTCTCAATTATGGAGGTGACAAAAAGGTTCGTCGTAAAAAGTTACGTCGATGCAAGTTTTGACACAGATCTGGATGACTCTAAGTCTCGATCTAGATACATATTAAAAGTGGGAGCAATTAGCTAGAGTAGCTCCGTGCAGAGCATTGTAGACATAGAATTCGCAAAATACTTACGGATCTGTATGTGACAGACCCGTTGACTAAAATTATCTCACAAGCAAAACATGATCACACCTTAGTACTCTTTGGGTGTTAATCACATAGACGATGTGAACTAGATTACTGACTCTAGTAAACCCTTTGGGTATAGGTCACATGACAATGTGAACTATGGGTGTTAATCACATGGTGATGTGAACTATTAGTGTTCAATCACATGGCGATGTGAACTAGATTATTGACTCTAGTGCAAGTGGGAGACTGAAGGAAATATGCCCTAGAGGCAATAATAAAGTTATTATTTATTTCCTTATATCATGATAAATGTTTATTATTCATGCTAGAATTGTATTAACCGGAAACATAATACATGTGTGAATACATAGACAAACAGAGTGTCACTAGTATGCCTCTACTTGACTAGCTCGTTAATCGAAGATGGTTATGTTTCCTAACAATGAACAAAAGAGTTGTTATTTGATTAACGGGATCACATCATTAGAAGAATGATGTGATTGACATGACCCATTCCATTAGCTTAGCACACGATCGTTTAGTATGTTGCTATTGCTTTCTTCATGACTTATACATGTTCCTATGACTATGAGATTATGCAACTCCCGTTTGCCGGAGGAACACTTTGTGTGCCACCAAACATCACAACGTAACTGGGTGATTATAAAGGAGCTCTACAGGTGTCTCCAAAGGTAAATGTTGGGTTGGCGTATTTCGAGATTAGGATTTGTCACTCCGATTGTCAGAGAGGTATCTCTGGGCCCTCTCGGTAATGCACATCACATAAGCCTTGCAAGCATTGCAACTAATGAGTTAGTTGCGAGATGATGTATTACGAAACGAGTAAAGATACTTGCCGGTAACGAGATTGAACTAGGTATTGAGATACCGACGATCGAATCTCGGGCAAGTAACATACCGATGACAAAGGGAATAACGTATGTTGTTATGCGATCTGACCGATAAAGATCTTCGTAGAATATGTAGGAGCCAATATGAGCATCCAGGTTCCGCTATTGGTTATTGACCGGAGAAGTGTCTCGGTCATGTCTACATTGTTCTCGAACCCGTAGGGTCCGCAGGCTTAAGGTTTCGATGACAGTTATATTATGAGTTTATGAGTTTTGATGTACCGAAGGAGTTCGGAGTCCCGGATGAGATCGGGGACATGACGAGGAGTCTCGAAATGATTGAGACGTAAAAATCGATATATTGGACGACTATATTCGGACATCGGAAAGGATCCGAGTGATTCGAGTATTTTTCGGAGTACCGGAGAGTTACGGGAATTCGCCGGGGAGTATATGGGCCTTAATGGGCTTTAGGGGAAAGAGATAGGAGAGGTTGGGCGCCCCCCCAAGGCCTAGTCCGAATTGGACTAGGGGGAAGGGCTGCGCCCCCTCCTTCCTTCTCTTCTCTTTTCCCTTGCTTTGACTCCTACTCCTACTACATGGAAGGACTCCTAGTTGGACTAGGAAAGGGGCAATCCTACTCCCGGTGGGAGTAGGACTCCCCTAGGGCGCGCCATAGAGAGGGCCGGCCCTCCCCTCCTCCACTCCTTTATATACGGGTGCAGGGGGCACCCTATAGACACACAAGTTGATCCACGTGATCATATTCTTAGTCGTGTGCGGTGCCCCCTTCCACCATAATCCTTGATAATATTGTAGCGGTGCTTAGGCGAAGCCCTGCGACGGTAGAACATCAAGATCGTCACCACGCCGTCGTGCTGACGGAACTCTTCCTCGACACTTTGCTGGATAGGAGTCCGGGGATCGTCATCGAGCTGAACGTGTGCTAGAACTCGGAGGTGCCGTAGTTTCGGTGCTTGATCGGTCCGGCCGTGAAGACGTACGACTACATCAACCGCGTTGTGCTAACGCTTCTGCTGTCGGTCTACAAGGGTACGTAGATCACACTCTCCCCTCTCGTTGCTATGCATCACCATGATCTTGCGTGTGCGTAGGAATTTTTTTGAAATTACTACGTTACCCAACAACTGGATCATAACACATAGTAGGTGACTATTGACTTGCAAGATAGGATCAAGAACTCACATATATTCATGAAAACATAATAGGTTCAGATCTGAAATCATGGCACTCGGGCCCTAGTGACAAGCATTAAGCATAGCAAAGTCATAAAAACATCAATCTCGGAACATAATGGATACTGGGGATCAAACCCTAACAAAACTAACTCGATTACATGATAAATCTCATCCAACCCATCACCGTCCAACAAGCCTACGATGGAATTACTCACGCACGGCGGTGAGCATCATGAAATCAGTGATGGAGGAAGGTTGATGATGACGATGGCGACGGATTCCCCTCTCCGGAGCCCCGAATGGACTCCAGATTAGCCCTCCCAAGAGAGATTAGGGCTTGGTGGTGGCTCTGTATCGTAAAATGCGATGAATCCTTCTCTCTAATTTTTTCTCCCAAAATGTGAATATATAGAGTTGGAGTTGAGGCCGGTGGAGTCTTAGGGGGCCCACGAGATAGGGGGCGCACCCCAGGAGGGTGGGCGCGCCCCCACCCTCGTGGACAGGGTGTGGGCCCCCTAGTGTTGATTCTTTCACCAGTATTTTTTATAAATTCCAAAAATATTCTCCGTGAAGTTTCAGGTCATTCCGAGAACTTTTATTTCTGCACAAAAATAACACCATGGCAATTCTGCTGAAAACAGCGTCAGTCCGGGTTAGTTCCATTCAAATCATGCAAGTTAGAGTCCAAAACAAGGTCAAAAGTGTTTGGAAAAGTAGATACGATGGAGACGTATCAGTCCTGAAAGGTTACTGAGAGCAGGCCAATCATTGATGGTTACAAACAGCAATGCATGCAGGTGAAATTCCTATTGTCTGTGCTCATCCCACACACATACTCTATTTCCATTCCATAGTTGTAAAAGTTCTTCAACTAATGGCCTTAGATACACATCAATGTCGTTGCCGGGTTGCTTAGGGCCTTGGATGAGAACTGGCATCATAATGAACTTCCGCTTCATGCACATCCAAGGAGGAAGGTTATAGATACATAGAGTCACGGGCCAGGTGCTGTGATTGCTGCTCTGCTCCCCAAAAGGATTAATGCCATCCGCGCTTAAACCAAACCATACGTTCCTTGTGTCACCTACAAACTCCTCCCAGTACTTTCTCTCAATTTTTCTCCACTACGACCCGTCAGCGGGTGCTCTAAACTTCCCGTTTTTCTTACGGTCCTCTCTATGCCATCGCATCAACTTGGCATGCTCTTTGTTTCTGAACAGACGTTTCAACCATGGTATTATAGGAGCATACCACATCACCTTGGCAGGAACCCTCTTCCTGGGGGGCTCGCCGTCAACATCACCAAGGTCATCTCGTCTGATCTTATACCGCAATGCACCGCATACCAGGCATGCGTTCAAATCCTCGTACACACCGCGGTAGAGGATGCAGTCATTAGGGCATGCATGTATCTTCTGCACCTCCAATCCTAGAGGGCATACGACCTTCTTTGCTACATACGTACTGTCGGGTATTTCGTTATCCTTTGGAAGCTTCTTCTTCAATATTTTCAGTAGCTTCTCAAATCCTTTGTCAGGCACACCATTCTCTGCCTTCCACTGCAACAATTCCAGTATGGTACCGAGCTTTGTGTTGCCATCTTCGCAATTGCGGTACAACCCTTTTTTTGATCCTCTAACATGCAATCGAACTTTAGCTTCTCCTTTTCACTTTCGCACTGTCTCTTTGCATCAACAATGACCCGACGGAGATCATCATCGGGCACATCGTCTGGTTCCACTTGATCTTCAGCTTCCCCCGTTGCAGCATCACCATATTTAGGGGGCACATAGTTGTCATCATCCTCTTCTTCTTCGATGTCTTCCATCATAACCCCTATTTCTCCGTGCTTGGTTCAAACATTATAGTGTGGCATGAAACCCTTATAAAGCAGGTGGCTGTGAAGGATTTTCCGGTCAGAGTAAGACTTCGTATTCCCACATATAGGGTATGGACAACACATAAAACCATTCTGCTTGTTTGCCTCAGCCACTTCGAAAAAATTATGCACGCCCTTAATGTACCCGGACGTGCGTCTGTCACCGTACATCCATTGCCGGTTCATCTGTGTGCATTATATATAATTAAGTGTGTCAAAACCATTACAGAACATCATGAATAGATAAGTGACCAAATTAATAGAAGTTCATCATCATATTAAAACCAAAGTACATACATAGTTCTCATTGAACAACATATAGCTCTCCAGAGCATCTAATTAAACCATACATTGAAACTATGTAAAAAAATTCAATACAACAACAAATGCGATCATAATCGTAACCAAGGTAACAATTGATCCAACGGCATAATGATACCAAGCCTCGGTATGAATGGCATATTTTCTAATCTTTCTAATCTTCAAGCGCATTGCATCCATCTTGATCGTGTGATCATCGACGACATCCGCAACATGAAACTCCAATATCATCTTCTCCACCTTTTTATTTTTTTTCCTTCAAGTAATTGTTTTCTTCTTCAACTAAATTTAACCTGTCGACAATAGCGTCGGTTGGAATTTCCGGTTCACATACCTCCTAGATAAAAAATCGATGTCACGTTGGTCGGCATAATTGTTATAAACAATAAATGAACCAAATAGTTATAAAAGATAATATATACCACATCCGAATCATATACAGGACGAGGACCGACGGAGGCGAATACCAAAACCATCGTACTATATAATAACAAACAATAATAAAAGTAAGAAAATGCAATCATAACCGCAACCAAGGTAACAATTGATCTAAATCATACAGGTAATAATTTTTTCTTTTAGAAAGAAGATAGAACAAGAGGCTCACCACGGTGGTGTCGGCGACGAGATCGGCGCGGGCGATCGACGGCGGTGAAGACGGGGACGGGACGTGATGGACCGCTAAACCTAGACAAATCTTGAGGAAAATGGAGCTTCGAGGTCGAGCTTGGAGAGGAGAAAGCCTAAGTAGTGTGGCTCGGGCATTTCATCGAACACCTCATGTGCATAGGAGGTGAGCTAGAGCACCACAAAGCCTTCCCCTGGCCGGCCAGAAAAAAACAGAGCAGTGGAGTGCTTTACTCGCGGGCGAGGGGGTATATATAGGCACCTCATTGGTCCCGATTCGTGGCTGAAACCGAGACTAAAGGGGGGAACCGAGACTAAAGGCCCCCCTTTGGTCCCGGTCCTAGCCACGAACCGGGACCAATGGATGTGGGCCAGGAGCGAGGCCCATTGGTCCCGATTCATGTCTGGAATCGGGACCAAAGGGGACAGATGAACCGAGACCCATGCCCCACGAGGCCCGGCCGGCCCCCTGGGCTCACGAACCGGGACGTATGCCCCCATGGGTCCCGGTTCGTGACTGAGCCGGGACCAAAGGGGACAGATGAACCGAGACCAATGCCCCACGAGGCCGGCCGGCCCCTCGGCTCACGAACCGGGATGTATGCCTCCATGGGTCCCGGTTCGTGACTGAATCGGGACTAATGGGCTAGCCAGGCCTGGACCAAAGCCATGTTTTCTACTAGTGTCGAGTTTGGGCCTGGATTGCGTCTGGAAATGTAGAAACGCTATAATCTTTGACATATAGAAATTATGTGATCCTATGATGTTTGTGAAACTGATGTGTAATTAGATCAATGATTGGTCTGTTTTGCAAATAAAGGATCCAGAGGCAAAGTTCTTGACCCTGAGAACAAAGCAGTTTGCTATTTCTATCTCCCGTTTGAATTTGTAGTCTAGCTGTTGAGCCCTGGTGTGTAATGGAACCTAGTGATATATTTCGCTTTCGTCTAGCTTAGAGTGTGTGTGGTGTGAGTTGTACTTTCGAAAACCTATGGTTCCGGTAATTAAAATAGGAGAGGATGGCCTCTCTTTTGCTCAAAAAATAAACTACTTATCATTTAAAAAGGGGGAATTTGTTATTAAATCTAGTAAATTGTGACAAAAATACTTAAATCTTAGATAGTGTCGCAAACACATTTTAATATGATAAATAGCACCAGTAATATACTTATATTGTGTCGAGAGGTTCAGATTGACACTTCGCAAGGTTTGACTGTTCATACTAGTCACCAATTTATTTATTTTTGAGTTGGTGTTACCGGATATTAATCGGCCAAGAAATGCTCAAACGGATGCTGCGAATATAGGAGCCATGTTTGGAATGCATAAATGCAAAATAATTTCCACAAGAGTTGGACGAGTTTGCTTTCAAGACATTGTGAGATCATATTTTTCAGAATTTTTCCCAGATGAATCAGACATTTGGGGCAGATCTTTTCCCAGATGAATCAGACATTTGGTTTGGGCCTTTAATGGGCCAAAACTGTAGAGAGTGGCCGCGCAGCCCTGTTCCTCCGACCGAGCCCCGGGCTTCGCGGCGACGGGGCCTCACTCGCTCGCTAGGGCTTCATAGATTACGTAGCGGCTGCGTCGTCTCCTCCTCCACTCCGCTCTATAAAAGAGCCCTGCGTCCGCGGCGCCACTCCACTTCCACCACCACCACCACCACCGCCCGGCGAGAGGAGAGCAGAGGAGGAGCGAGCAGCCGGCGGCGAGATGATGCAGATCTTCGTGAAGACGCCGACCGGGGAGACCGTGACGCTCGAGGTCGAGAGCTGCGCGGCCGTCGACAGCGTCAAGGCCAAGATCCACGACAAGGAAGGTACGCGCGCGCCCTCCGCCTTTCGCACATGACGGCCTCCGGTCGCCTTCGCCGCCGTCGGTTGTGTTGCTCCTTTGTTCGATCGATGGTCTTGCCCCGGTTCAGAGCAGATCGACCTCCGTGACTACCTTTTCTTGGGTTAGAAAATAAAATATCATGGCTTCTCCGCTAGCTTGTCCGGCGGGTTCCGTAATCTGAT
This sequence comes from Triticum urartu, assembly GCF_003073215.2. Lineage (NCBI taxonomy): Eukaryota > Viridiplantae > Streptophyta > Magnoliopsida > Poales > Poaceae > Triticum > Triticum urartu. Next base: position 681,723,682 of record NC_053023.1, on the reverse strand, counting down.
GTTGGATTGCCTTGCAATTGACCTCGCGGTAGGACAAATTAGCCACCTTTTCTACGCCATCTGCCCGGATCTGAGCGGATCCTCTGTTTCTTGCTCGATTTTACAGTTTGTGGTGCTAAACTAACTGCGGACGCTGTGTTGGCTTCAATATAATCGCAGGTATCCAGCCGGACCAGCAGCGCCTCATCTTCGCGGGGAAGCAGCTCGACGATGGCCGCACCCTGACCGACTACAGCATCCACAAGGAGTCCACGATCCACCTCGCGCTGCGCCTCGTCGGCGGTGGCAAGGGCGGGTTCTACCCCACCAGGATGGAGCCTAACCTGCGCATGCTCGCGCTCAAGTACAGGCAGCACAGGCTTGTGTGCCGCAAGTATGTTCTATTCCTTGGACCATTTCTTTCACTATACATGGATTTGCCGCTGTTACATGCATGTCTGGATCACTATGAATGATACAAGCTTGTGAATTGAGATGTTTCCATTGTGGTCTGTTCAATGGGGGGATCACCGTATGTCTGTGTGGTCAATTTGGATCCATGAGCTAGCTTATTGTCTTCTTCTTTTTTAAATAAAGGAGGTTAAACTAGCTTATTGTCATACCTCTTATCAAGTACAGATCGATATATGCTTCTGTTGCATGCATGCTCTGTTTGTATTTATGTGGATGTGTCTATGCATGTTAAAAGCTTGTGAATTGTGATGTTTCTCTTGTACTCTGTTTGATGGGGATGGATGCATATGTAGATCATATCTCCATGTGGTTTGGATCCAGGGAACTACTAGCTCATTAGCATACTCTCGTCAAGTACTAGATCGATGGACCATTTCTTTCACGATTCATAGATATGCAGTTGTTTACATGTTTGTATCTGGATGTCTATGCATGATAGAACTTTGTGAAATGCGGTGTTTCTTTTGTGGCCTGTTCGATGGGGATGGATGCATATGTAGATCATATCTCTGTGGTTTGGACCCAGGGAACTAGCTTATTAGTTAGCATACTTTTAATCAAGTACTACTTGGACGATTTCTTTCAGTATATATACATCAATATACTGTTGTTGTTTACATGCATGTTTGTATCTGGATGTCTATTAAAGCTTGTGAAATGCCATGTTTGATATTGTGGTCTGTTCAATGGGGATGGATGCATACTGTTGTTGAGGTGTAGATGGACTATTTCTTTCACGATTCATCAGTATGCAATTGTGTACATGTTTGATATTTGTATCTGGATGTCTATGCATGATAGAAGTTTGTGAAATGCCATGTTTCTTTTGTGAGCCGTTCGATGGGGATGCATGGATGCGTATGTAGATCATATCTCAGTGTGGTTTGGATCCAGGGAACTAGTAGCCTATTAGCATATTTTCAACAAGTATTAGTATTAGTTGGTGCCTTACTCTATTTGCCTTATCACAATAAGTACTAGTCGTTCACAAGATTATATCCTAACTTGTCCATGATTTTGCATTACAGGTGCTATGCACGCCTGCCCCTCAGGTCTGCCAACTGCCGCAAGAAGAAGTGCGGCCACAGCAATGACATCAGGCCCAAGGAGAAGCTGCGCCCCCACTGAAGCGTTGGAAACATAACTAGGTGACATGCGATAGCTGGATTAACTGGGAATTCAATGTTCGGTTCGAGTCTTAGTTTCAGTTAAATGTTGCTTCTGGAATCTAGAACCCTATGCTCTTGTATCAGTTTCTCTCGTAGTACTGTCCAATTTGCTCTTGCATGAATGATGAAATTAATCAGGTATTTGAGGTCTACTAGCTTGAATGGATGATGAAGTCAAGTAATGCTCTTGCTTTCTATATTTCTGTCATCTGTGCACTATGGTTGGATCAAGTTTCTCCTGGCAGCATATTCTGCTAATTACTCCTACTTGGGAATTGCATGGTTTCGTCGTCCAAATCAAAATATGCACGCTGCATTTGCTGCTGCATCTCTATCTGGTGTAGCATGAGCACTGTTAAAACTCTGAAGTACAAATTTGTTAGGAAACCAAATGCCACCTGCATGCAAAACAGAGTTGCAGTTCTGAAATCACATTGCATTGTCACCTTCACTGAATCCATCTATGCAGTAGTTTCATAGATGAAATTTCCACCGTCGTCCACCGGGTACATTTCGTCCAAGGGAAGGGACCATACTCCGGTGCTATTAATAGTTGCAGCCCCCTTGTGTCCATGGAGGGAACTTGAGAATTAGGAAACTGTACAGTTACAAGACATATTACTAAGCATGGAAACCTGAACCTGAATGTAAATGTGGCAAGACTGGCTAATTTGTGGCGCTTGATTCAGAGGTCCATCGTTAGCATAAACAGCAAGGACCATGTCATGTTCAGTACTAGTATCTCAGGAATCCACATTTTATAACAGCTTCTATTATATGCACTTGGGAGCCTTGGACTTTGAGTTTCAGGATAATCTGAGGGATCAGGGACGTGCACTTTTGAGTTTCAGGATAACCAACGCCAAAAGGATGCCAATGTGAGAACGAAGTAGACCCTCACTTAAGGAAACAGAAATAGGTCTTGCTTCGGTACGCCCCACTTCAGAATTTTGAATTGGGTAAATTCATTCTAGAGAATTACCATGTACATTGCCAAATCACCCACCTATGCCCTACATGGCCGACACCCATTTGCATTGCCTTCTCTTTTTTATGTTTATTTTTCATTTTTCTATTTATTGTTATGATGATTATTATCATTTTCCTTTTTATAATAAATATAAATGTTAAAAAATAAATAAATAATTTAAACACATGAACACTTTGTAAAAGTAAATGACATTTTTAAAAAGGTAAATACTTTTTTAGTTATACGAACATTTCAATAAATATGTTAACACTTTTAAAAGTTACATGAATATTTCTTGAAAGGTGTCATCATATTATTAAGATAGATTTTTTTAGTTGCATGAATATATTTTGGAATGCATGAACATTTTTTAAAGTACACAAAAAAATTACATGAATTATTTTTGAAAATTTGTGAACACAACTTAAAAATGAATTTTTTTAGAAGTACATGGATATTTATTTATTTATTAAATTAATTCTAATATATTATTTTAACCAAAATCACTAGTTAAGGGGATAAATGATACTCTCTCAAAGGTTACTGTCAAACCACCCTGGTGGCAAGCGCCCCTTGTCGCCACCAGAGAGTTTTGGTGTTCTTTCATGCCACAAAGAAGATGGGAAGATGTTGTGTCGATTTGTTTCGTGAGATATAAATTCCAAAAAAAAAAAATTGTGAATCGAGCGCTCAAATTACAAACCTTTTTCACGGTTGTATTACTTTCGTTGAGCTTTTTGAAACTAGACCCCATTTTGAATTTTTTTTTCTATAAAGAGACCTGTCTTGATGGTTTCAATGATTTTTTTTTCAAACGCAATATGTACTCCGAAAAATAATAAACTTTTGCTCCCGGCAATATTATAGGTGTACTTGAAACTCCGACAAAAGTGTGTTACGTCGCCAAAACACACATGTGCTTTGGTGCGAAGCGTGCAACAAACCCATTGGAGTGTGAAGTACAACTTCACCATGCAGCATACCTTTACAACTCACACATCCATGATTCCCACACGAAGCACGTGTCGTCCACAGGTAGCACAACCCATGCATTATACTTCGACGTATTAAAGTACATGAGAAAAAACATGCAGTAAGAAACCAGAAAACAAAAAAAACATTGAAGCACTTCACTTGCCTCACTTTGTGCGCTCCATGCCAAGCCACCACGCAGCACACCATCCAAGCACCCCATCCTCTGATAAGTCCACCGAGGGGCATCCCTAGTTAGAACCTGTTTGAGATTGCTCCGCTTCGTAAAATTCAGTTTCGTTTTAAAAAACGGACCCAAAAAGGGTGGCTTCACGATGCTCCACTACGCAAAAAAAACTGAAATGTGGGGTACAACTGCCTATTTTTTGTGAAGCTCTTCAAGGGTTCGAAAAGAACTCTAGTTCATAGAGTCCTCATGGTGTTGAGAGAGAATTATCAGTGGATATCCCTTTGTTTCTTCCCATGTCACCCAATTAAATAGACTTTTCCCATCAAAATTTTCCATTCTTAAATTGGAGCTAACAGGAAGACCAAACAAGATAAAATGCTCTTTGGTGGAGTTGGAACTCCTGGGAGGAATTACTCCAAAGTGGTTTTGTTGGAGGGAAGTTGATTTTGATGGGGGGGCAGTCCCAAATAGGCTCTTAGTTATTGTCTAGTTTAACAAAATTCCAGAAAAATGCATTTATCTTAATGAGCCACAATGAGTGCAACACGGGCAATTCTAGGCTATTGCTAAGTGACGCATAGCACAAACAAACTTATTTTATATTTTTGGATAAAAGAAAACTTAGTTTTTTTGCGGGTAAAAGAAAAGTTAGTTGATGCTCATAACGATGGGAAGTGCCATACGCCCAAGCGTGCATCATGTGAGTAGGCCCATTTTCTGGGTATCCAGGCTGATTTTTGACGGTTTGGTTTCTTTGTATTACTTTCATTAGGCAAGGTACTTATGTTTTGTGCTCGGATTTTTTTTATTTCAGGTTTTTAAATTGTTCTTCTCATTTTATTTATTTTTCACTTTTTGTACATATGGATATTACTTAAATTATATGTCGAACATTTTTAAAAATATGTGACAACCTTTTCAAATACACGGTGCACAAATTTTGAATACATGATTAAATTTTTGAACACTTGATGGATATTTTTCAAATACACGGCAACCAATTCAAAATTCACAACGATCATTTTTCAGACATTTTTTTGAATAACAACATTTCCTTCTCAATTCTTAAACTTGCTTTTACCAAAAAAATAAGGAATAAAGAAATAATGTACTGGTTATTAATAAAAAATGTACTATAAATAGAAGATTGAATGGGTATACAGAATGTACGTACATACGATGCCATACAATATGAGTTTCCATAAATGTACAAAAGACTGTCATGCCCTTCTTAACAAAGAAGCTCTAATTCACACTGTTGATTGTCAAATGGGGTAAACTGAAACAGAACATGCAAGTAATATGTCACACTAATCAGTTGCTTGGAAAAAAAAAATGAGACTCTGTATTTGCTGCCACACATGGAAATAGTAGAACCATAGATGGAATTTGTTGGGAGCATGTAAAACAGAGTCGAAGCACTGAAATCGCTTTACCTTGTCACCTTGGCAGAATCCATGCTTGTTGCCACATATATACAGTACTGCCAGCCCTTGCCGATCAGATCATACGGTAGCGCCTTCGTAGATGAAATTCCGGGGACCATACTAGGAGAACTTGTGTCTACAACTGGAGAATTAGGAAACTGTGCAGTTACAAGACATACAAAGCATGGACACCTGAACCTGAATTTAAATGTGGCAAGACATATCCATGCTTGTTTGTGGCACCTGATTCAGAGGTCCATAGTTACAGCAGGGAGATGGATTTGTGCACTGCCGCGTAATCTAATAGCATAAACATCACAGCCCTTAATGGTATCTAGTCTAGAACCGCAAGGACCACGTCATGTTCAATACTTTCTCTTTAAACTAATATAAAAACATTTAGATCACTACTTTAATATTTTAAATATTTTTATATTAGTTTACGAAGGGAGTACTAGTATCTAGTGTAAAACCGCAAGCCACATAACCGCCTTTTTTTATGTATCCGAAGGATTCAACACATGCACTTTCTTGAGATAAAGGCCTACTCAGCCGAGTTGCGACCCGTATCTTCAGTGAAAAGTGAAAATGAACAATCTTGCCAAACTTGGTGGTCAGCAGCGAGCCAGGTAGTACTTTGAGTCTCTTCTTAGAGCAGCTATCGTTCTGTTCTGTTCTCTTGGGTAGGCGACTAGAATTCCTAAGCCGCGGCCAGGAGGGTCCCTCCGCTTCGTTGTTCCGGCGGCTCCCCTGCATCGGCGACCTCGGTCGTCGGTGGTGAGGGGAGTAGCCGGAGCTACTCGTCTGGATCGTGTAGCTTTAGATTATGCCTTAATAGCTTAGGTTTTTCGGTTGCTCATCGTCTTTGTTTCGGCGACAGCGATGGCGGCTCTGAATAAAGAAACTTTAGATCTGTCCCCAACGAGACAATCGGTCTTATGGATGGGGATAGATTTGAAAATCAGTCTTCAAGTGAGGATGGTGTGGCAGCTGCGTCATCCTTGTGGTGGACCTGTGTCCTCGGGCTTCGCCGTTGCGACGACGTTTGCTCCAACGCCGACGCGGAGCTTGGTAGATAGTCCAGGAGTTATCTGCATCGACAACATCTGAAAGACGAAACATGTGCTGGGTTCGTGTTTGATGGATGGCAGATATGGTTTCCTCCTTTGACATCACATTCGTGATGGAGTGTCAGATCTGGAGTTCGATGACGTGTCCGGAGCGTTGTTCCGGTCTTATTCGTTCAACGACAATGACTTCATTTTTGGTGAGGCACCTTGGAGGTCCATAAAACTGCATATCAGCGATGGAGTCGCGTGAATCTCAGGTGAGAAGGGGATCCGTTATTTTTTCCTTTGGTGACTTCTATGATGGTGCCGGAGGCAGATGACGGACATTGATGTCAAGCTCAAAGATATTATGTTATCTTTTCAGTTTTACCATATTCACTTTTACTTGACTTATACTTTGATTTTTATGATATAAATGGGTCATATTTTATCATGAAAAAAAAGACAGCTAGCCAGGTAGACTTGCCAAAACGAACGATGTTCATCAGGAATTCAGGACACGGCCGAGGACTTTGCGATTTCTGATCTGATCCGCGCACCAAAAATGGAATGATGCAAGTTTCAGGAAGGATGTGATCGGAGTCCAACCCGGCCGGCGGCTCCGTCGCCTTCCTACAAAAAGGCCCTCCACCCCCCGGAACAAACCCAACACCCAACCCGTGAGCACGACAAGCGATCATGGGGAGCAGCACGTCGTCCACCCGCCGCGCCGGCGCCGCGAGCAAGGCGCAGCGCTCGCGCGTGGACTTGAAGACGGCGCGGGGATCCCACGAGGGCACTCACGTGTTCGAGATCTCAGGCTACAGCCTGTTCCGGGAGCGGCTGGGAGAACGCGGGAGCGTGTCGTCGGCCGAGTTCGCCGTCGGAGGCCACGACTGGCAGATCCAGTTCCGCCGAGAGCTTCTCAAAGACTACGCGGCGGTGCTCCTCCTGCTACGGAGCAAGAACGGGGACGCCAAGGTGAGGGCATCCTTTCGGCTCAGCCTGGTGGACGTCACCGGGCGCTCGCCGCCGCACACGATGGCGAAGACGCACGAGTTCGATACCGGCGGCAAGAGTTTCTCCACCGGCTTCTACCGGTTCATGGAGAGGGGCGAGCTAGAGGCGTCGCCTTACCTTCGCGACGACCGCCTCACCATCGAGTGCGTCATCAGCATTCTCAAGGACGCGAGGCCGTTCGTCGATGACGTCGCCGACGCCGAGGTGCCGCCGTCCGACATCGCGGCGCATCTCGGGAAGCTGCTGCAGGGGAAAGAGGGCGCCGACGTGGTTCTCGAGGTCCAAGGGGAGGCCTTCCACGCCCACAAGCTCGTGCTCGCGATGCGGTCGCCGGTCTTCAAAGCGGAGAGCTGTATGGCGCCATGAGAGGAGAAAAAGACACGGGTCGTATCACCGTCATCGACATGCAGCCGGCCGTGTTCGAGGCCCTGCTCCATTTTATCTACACCGATTCGCTGCCCGCCATGGTTGATCCTGGCCGTGATGACTACAAAGAGATTGTTATGCATTTGTTTGTCGCGGCGGATCGGTATGCCATGGAGAGGCTCAAGGTCATATGTGAAAGCATCCTCCGTAAGAACATTCATGCAAAGACCGTGATGACCTCGCTAGCCTTGGCTGATCAGCATCGCTGCAACAGGTTGAATGATGCTTGCATTCAGTTCATTGCCTCCTTGGATGCAACGGAACTGGATGATGTGATAGCGAGCCAAGAGTATGCTGAGCTCAAAGCAACATCTCCTTTGGTTTTAGTTGAACTGTTGGAGAAGACGAATAGGCTCGGCAAATCAAAGTCGTCAGTTCATATTGGTAGTTTAGTGCAAACAGTAAGATATATCAGGATGTAAGTTAGTTTTACTTAGTAGGCTCGATCGGCAAACAAAGTCTTCATTTCATATTGGTAATTTAGTCGCATAAATAGCAACTTGATATAGTAGTACTTCTCTAACGAGTGTCTTGATTGGAAAAAATATGTTTGGTGCTTCAGGAAGAGAAGTAGTTTTGTTTTGCCAACTATTTTATCGATAAAGCCTTTTACTTCCGTGTTCCGTTCACAGCGGCTATCCCAACCGCTCGCGAGCGCGTGTGGATCCACACCAGCCGGACCCGCAGTCCATTTGGCAATTCTCTCCGACCCCACCTCGCATCTTTTCCTAAACCAATACGCCAGGAATACAGAGACCATTCCTACCATACGTATTCAGATACGAGCGGCGGCCCATACCTGTGCTGTGGAAACGACCCCACCCTGTGGGAGGAGCAAACCATTCAAAATTTGAACAGCTCCCAGTTCCTGACTAGAGCTCCAAGATTTCGGAGAGAATTCCGCAAAAGATCTCCCGTCCGGCGATGGATACGCCGCCGCCACGGATGGTCCTCGCGCCTGGATCGTTCACCCAACTACTTCTAAGGTATGCTCAAACCCATTGGCAATCCATTCAAATCTTTGTTCCTCAACGATTCATCTCACATGCCCTCCGGCGGACAGCTTCTCCTCCATCCCTTCCCAAGATCCAAATCTCTGTTGGACCCAGCAAGAAGAACAAGAGTATGTGGGAGAGACAGATTGGACGGAGGGCGGAAACCATTGCGGGGGCGGCATCGACACCGAGGATCAATTTCAGTCCTCTCCCACCATACCAGATCCAACTTCCCCCATCTATGAGGCCGACGGCGAGGTGAATTGTGAGAACGACGATGCCAAGCTCCGCTCGCCAACGCCAGAGCTCGATGGATACACTTGGTCAGGAGATGAATGCTTGGAGTCGCCGTTGTCAGAGCAAACCAACAAGCCAAACCTGGTTCAGTCAGACCAATCTCGTCCTGACCAATGTCCATGGAAGAGAAGGTAACCACATCTGCCGCTTAGGTCTCCATGTTCTTTTCCTTTGCATCCTGTTGAATGCTTTGTGGTTACCGATTACAAAGAGTTGCATACTGCACTAACTTATCAGCGATTACAATCAATATGGTGGGTTTTTCAGTGAAAGAAACTGTGTCTATATGCAACTCCAATCATTGCAATATTTACATTGCAGTAGAGGAAGCTGGGACTGAATCTGTTTTTTGGACTTTGGATTCTAATCTGGGTTACATACTGAACTTTTTGGTCTGAACCATTTGTAGCTTGTGTGCATATCTCGTTAATCATATAACATTGAGCAGCCATAAAGTTCAGAACTCCATGAACTGGTAACTGCTGTATGTGCAGTATGGTTAGTTTTACATGCGAGGAATTATGGGTTGTGACAGCTTTTTATGGTCATCTAGGACTCCAAATAGCTCTGCAAAAATCATATTGAAACTTAGTCTTTCATGAAAATGCAGATAAGATTCGCCACATAACTCAGTCTTGACGAAAAAGGGTTTCCCCCCGCTTTGTATTCCAAAGCAACCAACCGATACATCCAAGGATAGGTGCTGGGGCGGAAGCAGCACAATCACACCCAAAAGAAACGAAAGAGAAACAACAAAAGAAAAGAATGCCGACAACGGCGGATCGACGGAAACGAAGAAGCTTCACAGCCACTGCGCCCACCGAGGGTCTCCCACCAAGCTCCAAGGCTCCGAAGCACCGGTACCAATCAGCACCTCAAGAGGGACCACGACGAAGACGACGCTGCTGCCAAGGGTTTTTCCCGGTACCCGACGAGGCGAGAGGAAGGGTCGCCCCCGACGCCCTCCAGGAAGGTCCGGCGACACCCACCGGCATCGCCGCGTCGGTGTCGGACAGGCCGACAGGGGTTTCCCCCGATCCCAACCTTCACCTCGGGTGCTCCAGAGCCTGCCACCAAACCGACCACCAACTTGCGCCACCATGGTCAAGAAGCCTCCATGCCGTCTCACCACGGCACCATGAGGTGAGGTCTGCACGACAAGGGATAGGAGCCGGGACTAGGGGCCGCGGCACCGTCGGCACGCGGGAGGGCACAACCTCCACCGTCAACAACGGTAGCCGACCGGACACACAAGAAGGAGCTTACCAGGCCCGTGTGCCCACAGGCCCGGCCGGGAACTCCATTCCCGGACAGCTCCCGCCATCGCGCTGCAGCCGGCATGCCATCGGCATCGCCGCCCCCATCCAAGCCGCTCCTCCTCCTCACCACACAGACGACGACGAAGCCACGCTAGAGAGCCGGCCCGGTAGGACCCAGATGAGGCCCGCCGGGCCCAGATCTGGGCCGGGGTCGCGACGACGGCCACCCAGCACCACCACGCCGCCCCGCCGCCAAGGAGCGGCGTCGACACCACGCCAGCCGCCGGCCGCCGCCGCAGGGCAGCCGGACCGCAGCCACGCCGAGCTGCACCGCCGCCGCCTCCCTGCCCCGGGAAGGGAGCACGCGCGCACGGGGAAGGGAAGGCCCGCCGCCGCCGGAGCCACCCGGGCCAGCGCCGGGGGCGACCACCGGCGGCGGCGAGCGGACAAAGGGGGAACGGGAGGCCCGCGGAGGAGGGGCGCGAGCTCCGCCTCGGCCACCTCCCGGGGAGGCGGCGCGAGGCGGGTCTGGACGGGGGAGAGGGGAGGGAGGAAGGGGGCGAAGGTGGAGCGCGGGGCCGGCGGCGGCGGGAGGTGGGGAGGGGGAAACCCTAGTCGCCTAGGCCTTCCACCCGCTAGCTAGTTCCCCGCTAGATTTTCTCTTTTTCACATAACTCAGTCTTTCCCTGAGAAGTTTACTTCCATTTCTGTCAGGATACGTCGTGGGAAAATACCAGATCAGCGGCAGCCTAAACAGGGAAGGGTCTGTGCGCTCGAAAAAGCAATGCGTGAATTTGTTCAAAGGAAGTCTGGACAAGTTGTAGCCCGTGAGATTGGAAGAGAGTTCGACTCACTTGCGGAGGCATTTGAATTTTATAATCTTTATTCTTGGGAGATTGGGTTTGGCATCAGATATGGTCAATCTAGGACAAATGCAAAGAAGAGCAGAACCGTTCAGGACATCGTTTGCGGCTGTGCGGTAAGTATAGACAGCATCAAGTGATTCTTTGGATGACATGCTTCTTAGCCACTAAAAATACTAATGTTGCGCTACCGTTATAATTTCAGGGAAGGCCAAAGAAAGAAAACACAAAGTCAATAGCCTGCAACTGCCAAGCCTTGATCAGGCTACACCGCACAGCCGACAATGGATGGTATATACATGATTTTAGATCTGAACACAACCACCATTTGTCCTCATCGTGTGGCGAGAAACTACATTGGCCATCACACAGGAACATTGACACACACACACAAAAGATATTGTCAAGCACTTGAGGAGCAACAACATTGGGATAACCAAGGTTTTTTGTGTCATCGCAAGCTTCTTTGGATCAATGGAGAGTGTACCATTTAACAAGAGAGCTCTCAAGTACATGTGCAAGAGGATGAACCAAGAAACTGCAGATGATGACATAAGGAAAACAGTTCAGCTCTTCTCTGAACTTAAGAAGAATGGCCCAATGTTTGCTGACAGTGTTCTTGTCAACGGCGACAGCAAGATTCAGGCTCTTATGTGGACCAATGGAAGGAGTAGATACCAATACAAAATGTTTGGCGATGCAATCACATTCGACACAACATATCGTACAAACCAGTACGATATGCCATTCGGACTATTTGTTGGGGTCAACCATCATTTCCAGAGCATAATATTAGGAGGCGTTATGATGAGGAACGAGAAGCAAGAATCATTCGAGTGGGTATTCAAGGAATTTGTGTCATTAATGGGAGGTAAAGCACCGGTAACTATCCTAATAGGTAAATAATTGGAGCCTCCTAATGCATTTCAAAACATGTAATTTATCTTGTACCTTCATTATGACCATAAAATTCCTATCAGACCAATGCCGTGCCATGGAGTTGGCTATTGCTGAAGTATTGCCTGGAACGAAGCACCGGTGGTGCAAATGGCATGTGTTGCGTCGTGCAAAGGAATCCCTTGGCTCTGTATACACACAGAACAAAGATTTCAGGGATGAACTACACAAGATATTGGAATATATGCTCACTGTAGAAGAGTTCGAAGCAGCTTGGGCAAAGTTGATTCAAAAGTATGGTCTTCAGGAACACCCAATGTTGACACAGATATACGAGCTCCGACAGAAATGGGCAAAGCCATATTTTGCAGGTGTATTCTGCGCGAGGATGACAAGCACCCAACGGTCAGAGAGCGCTAACCACATGTTGAAGAATTTTGTACCTGTTGGTGCCTCAATGCACATGTTTGTTAGGAACTACCAGAAACTTCAGTTTGACCGTGATTCAGAAGAAAATTTTGCTGAGAAGAAAAGCCACTTGGTGTGTTTAATGGCCTTAACTGTACTAAATACTAAGTACTTAGCTTTCTTTTTCTAACTGTTGGGACAAACAATTCTGACTATAATTTTCATTGTTCTTAATATAGGTGAGCACAGTGCTCAAGACCGGTTTGCCTATGGAGAGGCATGCTGCGAAGGTTTACACACCTGCGCTGTTCAAACAGTTCCAAGAAGCATGCTTCAAATCTGCATCCTACTACGTCGAGAACACTCTGGTCATAAATGATACATATTGTGTCACACACCTTTTTGCAGAGCGGAGAGAGAGCTGGTCAAAAACATCTTACTATGTCAAAGTGCATCAACCTGAGAATATCTTCAAATGTGAGTGTGGAATGTATGAGCATATTGGTTTGCTCTGCTGCCATGCGATCCGGGTAAAATGTTTTCCTTAAAAGGTTATGTTAGAATTTGAAGACCATTACTGAATCTATTTAAAACGTGCTAACTAATGTTTCAGGTAATGGCACACTTGAAATTCACGAAGATACCAGAAGAGCACATCATGAGGAGGTGGACTAAAAACGCATGTGAAGATTTACCTGAGCACTTGAAAATATATAAGGGACGCAGCCCTATCCTGGAATCAACTACCTTCAGGCATACAACACTTTACACAACAGCTCTTGATATTGTAAGGATGGGTGACAGCAACCCTGAGGCCTTCGACCTTGCAATGGTAAGGCTGTCAGATGCAAGGGATGATCTCAAAGAAAAAGCAACTGAGAAAGATGGCAAAGGACTAGAGGATATACTAGGTAAAGAAAACATTGATATCAACGGGGTTGATGCAGGCGACATTAATCTCAAATCATCAATGAGGATAGAATCTCGCAAGAGAGATCGTGGGCGACCTACCAACGCAAGATCTAGGCCAGGCTATGAAGTGAGCAATCCAAGAACCAAGTTTTGTAAAACTTGCAGGGGAAAGGGACACAACTCTGGGAAGTGCCCAACAAATGACGGATCAAACAAGAAGCAGAGGAAAGAACCAAAGTGCGGGAAGTGTGGCGTACTTGGACACATCAGGACACAATGCAACAGAACATTTGAATCGTGGTTTAGATGAGTAGCTTAACAAATCAAAGCACTTCGGACATAAACTCAATGTCCTGATGTGTATTGGAAATGTAATGATGATCCTTGAATTCCATATCTTTTTAAACAGACTGCTTGTCAGTGTGACAGCGTGTTATGTGACAGATGTTTCATTATTATGTTTGGAAATCTGATTAAGATCATGGAACAAACACAGCTGAAACTAAATGACTGTGCAAAATACAAGTTCTTCCGTTCTGTTCTATGATCGGAAACAACATGAATTGCTGGGCATGTAGTACTTCCAGATGTGTTTGTTCTAAAAAGATGACATTCCATAAATCTCAATACTTACTAGAAAGAATGGCGCACTTAATTTGGAGCACATATAGAGGTTAATGGACTCGTTATCCGTGAATTCTTCCGCACTTAGAGGTCGACTAGAAGTGAAAATATCATATTCCATAATATTTAAAGGAACTTTTACAAATGCCTGTGGCGCATTTAAGGTCATGCGGAATCAATCTCCTGATAGAGGCACTTTATCCATCTACCTTCTGCGCTTTATATGTCAAATGTATAGAATTTTCTCGAGTACTTCGCTAATGCATGTGGTGCACTTAATTATATGACACGCAGTACTTATTCACATTTCGCACTTTATATACGGCTTAGCAAATGAAATTTTCACTTAGGGTAGGAGAAGTTATTCATGGCCGCTACGCACTTCATATGTCATACATAGAGAACTTTTTCGAGCGTACACAGGATCTTGAGTACTACGCTAATGCATGTGGTGCACTTAATGAAATGACATGAAGTGCTTATTCACCTTTTTGTCATTTCGGATTGAAACGTTGTCAATGAACGTTGTGCACTTGAGATGCCAACCCGAAAGAACTTTACTGCCCTTCATACCATTTTTTGTAGTACTGTTCATGAAGAGGGAGGCGCACCTAATGTATAATTCACTAAGAACTTCTCAACGTCGGTTGGGACGACAATAGAATTTTTAGGTTTCAAAAAGGACTTAAAAAAGAACCTCAACATTTATGTTTGAAACATCATTCACGGACGTTCCGCGCCCGAGTTGCCGAACATACAAAACTTTAACAACGTCCATATGAATCTTAGTACTTTACTAGGAGGAATGACGCACTTAAGTTAGACGACACATAGTGCTTAATGTAAACTTATTAGTGCATGACTTCGCACTTAGAGGTCGACCAGGGAGGACTTACCAAAAAACCTCATCATTTATGTTGCACTCGAGTTGCAAAACAGAAATAACTTTAACAACATCCATATGAATCTCATACTATAAAGAATGACACACTTAATTTGGAGCACACGTAGGGCTTAATAAGTTGTCTGTGCATTCTTCCGCACTTAGAGGTCGACCAGAACTGAAAATACCGTATTCCATAATATTCCAAGGAACTTTTACAATTGCGTGTTGCGCATTTGACGTCATGCAAATCCATCGCCTGATAGAGAAACTTTATCCATCTAGATTCCACACTTTATATGTCAAACCTATAGAACTATCCCGAGCGTACATAACTTCTTGCGTACTTTGCTAATGCATCTGGTGCACCATAATATTCCAAGGAACTTTTACAAATGTGTGTGGCGCATTTGAGGTCATGTGAACTCCATTGCCTAAGAGAGACACTTTATACATCTACCTTCCGCACTTTATATGTCAAAAATATAGAAATTTTCGCGAGCGTACGAAACTTCTTGAGTACTTCGAGGTCATGTGAACTCCATCGCCTGAAAGAGACACTTTATACATCTACCTTCCACACTTTATATGCCAAACATATAGAAATTTTCACGAACGTACGCGACTTCTTGAGTACTTCGCTAATGCATGTGGTGCACTTAATTATATGATACACATCGCTTATTCACTTTTCGCAATTTATAAAGGGCTTAGCAAATGAATTTTCCACTTAGGGTAGGAGAAGTTATTCATGCACGCTCTGCATTTCATATGTTATACACGGAGAACTTTTTCGAGCGTACACAAGTTTTTGACTACTCCGCCAAGGCATGTGGTGCACTTAATTATATGACACGAAGTGCTTATTCACCTCTTTGTTAGTTCGGATTGAAACGTTGTCAATAAACGTTGTGCACTTTTGATGCCAACCGAAAAGAACTTTACCGCCATTCATACCATGTTTTAGTACTTTCCACGAAGAAGGAGGCACACTTAATATATAGACCGCTAATAACTTATCAACTTTGGTTAGGACGACACTTGAACTTTTAGGTTTCAAAAAAAGACTTAGCAAAGAACCTCATCATTTATGTTTGAAACATAATTCACGCACGTTCGCATCCGAAATGAAAATACCGTAATTCATAATATTACAAGGAACCTTCACTAATGCGTATGGCGCATTTGAGGTCATGTGAAATCCATGGCCTGAGAGATACACTTTATCCATCTGCCTTTCGCACTTTATATGTCAAACATATAGAACTTTCTCGAGCGTACACAACTTATTGAGTACTTCGCTGATGCATGTGGTGCACTTATTTGTATGACACGCACTGCTTACTCATGTTCCGTACTTTATAAAGGGCTTAGTGAATGAATTTTCCATTTATGGTAGGAGAAGTTATTCATGCACGTTGCCCACTTCATATGTCATACATAGAGAAGTTTTTCGAGCGTACACATTTTCTTGAGTACTACGCTAAGGCATGTGGTGCACTTAATTATATGACATAAAGTGTTGAATCAATTTTTTGTCATTCAGGATTGAAACATTGTCAATGAACGTTCTGCACTTGAGATGCCAATCAGAAAGAACTTTACTGCCCTTCCTACGATGGTTTTAATAACTTTCAAAGAGGGGAGGCACACTTAATGTTTAAGTCGCTAAGAACTTCTCAACTACGGTTAGGACGACACTACAATCTTTTGGTTCAAAAAAGACTTAGCAAAGAACATCATCATTTATGTTTGAAACATCATTCACGCACGTTCCACACCCGAGTTGCCAAACAGAAAGGAATTTAACAATGTCCATATGAATCTTAGTACTTTAATAGAAGGAATGTCGCACTTAAATTAGACGACATGTAGGGCTTAATGTAAAACCTACTCGTACATAATTTCGCACTTATACGTCGACCAAGAAGGACTATCCAAAGAACCTCACCATTTATGATTGAAACGTCATTCATATGAATCTCAGTACTTTACCAGAAAGAATGGCGCACTTAATTTGGAGCACACGTTGGGCTTAGTTAATTGAAAAGTTATATGTGCATTCTTCCGCACTTAGAGGTCGACCAGAAATGAAAACACCGTATTCCATAATATTCCAAGGAACTTTTACAACTGCGTGTGGCGCATTTGACGTCATGTGAACTCCATCACCTGAGAGAGACACTTTATACATCTACCTTCCGCACTTTATATGTCAAAAATATAGAAATTTTCATGACCGTACGAAACTTCTTGAGTACTTCGAGGTCATGTGAACTCCATCGCCTGAAAGAGACACTTTATACATCTACCTTCCGCACTTTATATGTCAAACATATAGAAATTTTCACGAACGTACGCGACTTCTTGAGTACTTCGCTAATGCATGTGGTGCACTTAATTATATGACACACATCGCTTATTCACACTCCGTACTTTATAAAGGGCTTAGGAAATGAATTTTCCACTTAGGGTAGGAGAAGTTATTCATGCACGCTCTGCACTTCATATGTTATACACAGAGAACTTTTTCGAGCGTACACAAGTTCTTAACTACTCCGCCAAGGCTTGTGGTGCACTTAATTATATGACACAAAGTGCTTATTCACCTCTTTGTTAGATCGGATTGAAACGTTGTCAATAAATGTTGTGCACTTTTGATGCCAACCGGAAAGAACTTTACCGCCATTCATACCATGTTTTAGTGTTTTCCATGAAGAGGGAGGCACACTTAATGTATAGACCGCTAATAACTTCTCAACTTTGGTTAGGACAACACTTGAACTTTTAGGTTTCAAAAAAAGACTTAGCAAAGAACATCATCATTTATGTTTGAAACATAATTCACGCACGTTCGCACCCGAGTTGCCGAACAGAAAGAACTTTAGCAACGTCCATACGAATCTTATGACTTTACTGGAAGGAATGGCATTCATAAGTTAGACGACAAGTAGGGCTTAATGTAAAACTTATTCATGCATATGTCGCACTTAGAGGTCGACCAGAAATGAGGTATCAAAGGACCTCATCATCTATGTTTGAAACGTCATTCACGCATGTTTCGCAATTGATTTGCTGAACAGAAAGAACTTTAACAACATGTATATGAATCTCGGTACTTTACTAGAAGGAATGGCGCACTTAATGTGGAACACACGTAATGCTTAGTGGAAAAGTTATCTGTGCATTCTTCCGCACTTAGAGTTCCACCATAAATGAAAATACCGTATTACATAATATTATAAGGAACTTATACTTATGCGTGTGAAATCAATCGCCTGAGAGATACACTTTATCCATCTGCCTCCCGCACTTTATATGTCAAACATATAGAACTATCTCGAGCATACACAACTTATTGAGTACTTCGCTGATGCATGTGGTGCACTTAATTATATGACACGCACTGCTTATTCACGTTCAACACTTTATAAAGGGCTTAGCGAATGAATTTTCCACTTAGGGTAGGAGAAGTTATTCATGCATGCTGCGCACTTCATATGTCATACATGGAGAACTTTTTCGAGCATACACATTTTCTTGAGTACTCCGCTAAGGCATGTGGTGCACTTAATCATATGACATGAAGTGTTGAATCAATTTTTTGTCATTTTGGATTGAAACGTTGTCAATGAACGTTCTGCACTTGAGATGCCAACCGGAAAGAACTTTACCGCCCGTCCTACCTTTCTTAGTACTTTTCACGAAGAGGGAGGCGCACTTAATGTATAAGTCACTAAGAATTTCTCAACTACGGTTAGGACGACACTAGAATCTTTAGGCTTCAAAAAGGTCTTAGCAAAGAACCTCATCATTTATGTTTGAAACATCATTCACGCACGTTCTACACCCGAGTTGCCAAACAGAAAGAAATTTAACAATGTCCATATGAATCTTAGTATTTTAATAGAAGGAATGTCGCACTTAAGTTAGACGACATGTGGGGCTTAATAAAAATCTTATTCATGCATAATTTCGCACTTATATGTCGACCAGGAAGGACTAACCAAAGAGCGTCGCCATTTATGTCTGAAACGTCATTTATATGAATCTAAATACTTTACCAGAAAGAATGGCGCACTTAACTTGGAGCACACGTAGGGCTTAATTAATAGAAAGTTATCTTTGAATTCTTCCGCACTTAGAGGTCGACCAGAAATGAAAACACCGTTTTCCATAATATTCCACGGAACTTTTACAAATGCGTGTGGCGCATTTGAGGTCATGTGAACTCCATCGCCTGATAGAGACACTTTATCCATCTACCTTCCGCACTTTATATGTCAAACATATAGAAATTTTCGCGAGCGTACAAAGCTTCTTGAGTACTTCGAGGTCATGTGAACTCTGTCGCCTGAGTGAGATACTTTATACATCTACCTTCTGCACTTTATATGCCAAACATATTGACCTTTTCACGAACGTACGCGACTTCTTGAGTACTTCGCTAATGCATGTGGTGCACTTAATTATATGACGCACAGTGCTTATTCATATCCCGCACTTTATAAAGGGCTTAGCAAATAAAATTTCCACTTAGGGTAGGAGAGGTTATTCATGCATGCTCTGCACTTCATATGTTATACATAGACAAATTTCTCAAGTGTATACAAGTTCATCAGTACTCCGCCAAGGCATGTGGTGCACTTAATAATATGACACGAAGTGCTTATTCACTTCTTTGTCAGTTCGGATTGAAACGTTCTCAATGGACGTTGCGCACATGTGATGCCAACCGGAAAAAACTTTACCGACATTCATATCATTATGTAGTACTTTCTACGAAGAGGGAGGCGCACTTAAAGTGTAAGCCACTAAGAACTTCTCAACTTCGGCTAGGACGACACTTGAATATTTATGTCTAAGAAAGGACTTAGCAAAAAACATCATCATTTATGTTTGAAACAAGATAACCTTGTAGAGGCTCGCTAGGGACACAGTATTTGTTTATGTATTCACACATCGTTTATGTATTCATGCACACACTTTATATGTCAAACATATAGACCATTTCACGAACGTACACAACTTCTTGAGTACTTCGCTAATGCATGTGGTGCACTTAATTATATGACGCACAGTGCTTGTTCACCTCTTTGTTAGTTCGGATTGAAACGTTGTCAACAAACATTGTGCACTTTTGATGCCAACCGGAAAGAACTTTACCGCCATTCATACCATTTTTAGTACTTTCCACGAAGAGGGAGGCACACTTAATGTATAGACCGCTAATAACTTCTCAACTTTGGTTAGGACAACACTTGAACTTTTAGGTTTCAAAAAAAGACTTAGCAAAGAACCTCATCATTTATGTTTGAAACATAATTCACGCACGTTCGCACCCGATTTGCCGAACAGAAAGAACTTTAGCAACGTCCATACGAATCTTATGACTTTACTGGAAGGAATGGCGCACATAAGTTAGACGACAAGTAGGGCTTAATGTAAAACTTATTCGTGCATATGTCGCACTTAGAGGTTGACCAGAAAGGAGGTATCAAAGGACCTCATCATCTATGTTTGAAACGTCATTCACGCATGTTTCGCAATTGATTTGCTGAACAGAAAGAACTTTAACAACATCTATATGAATATCGGTACTTTACTAGAAGGAATGGCGCACTTAGTGTGGAGCACACGTAATGCTTAGTGGAAAAGTTATCCGTGCATTCTTCCGCACTTAGAGTTCCACCATAAATGAAAATATCGTATTGCATAATATTACAAGGAACTTACACTCATGCGTGTGAAATCAATCGCCTGAGAGATACAATCGCCTGAGAGATACACTTTATCCATTTGCCTCCCGCACTTTATATGTCAAACATATAGAACTATCTCGAGCGTACACAACTTATTGAGTACTTCGCTGATGCATGTGGTGCACTTAATTATATGACACGCACTGCTTATTCACGTTCAACACTTTATAAAGGGCTTAGCGAATGAATTTTCCACTTAGGGTAGGAGAAGTTATTCATGCATGCTGCGCACTTCATATGTCATACATGGAGAACTTTTTTGAGCATACACATTTTCTTGAGTACTCCGCTAAGGCATGCGGTGCACTTAATCACATGACATGAAGTGCTGAATCAATTTTTTGTCATTTTGGATTGAAACGTTGTCAATGAACGTTCTGCACTTGAGATGCCAACCGGAAAGAACTTTACCGCCCGACCTACCATTTTTAGTACTTTTCATGAAGAGGGAGGCGCACTTAATGTATAAGTCACTAAGAATTTCTCAACTACGGTTAGGACGACACTAGAATCTTTAGGTTTCAAAAAGGTCTTAGCAAAGAACCTCATCATTTATGTTTGAAACATCATTCACGCACGTTCCACACCCGAGTTGCCAAACAGAAAGGAATTTAACAGTGTCCATATGAATCTTAGTATTTTAATAGAAGGAATGTCGCACTTAAGTTAGACGACATGTGGGGCTTAATGAAAATCTTATTCATGCATAATTTCACACTTATAGGTCGACCAGGAAGGACTAACCAAAGAGCGTCGCCATTTATGTCTGAAACGTCATTTATATGAATCTCAATACTTTACCAGAAAGAATGGCGCACTTAACTTGGAGCACACATAGGGCTTAATTAATAGAAAAATATCTTTGAATTCTTCCACACTTAGAGGTCGACCAGAAATGAAAACACCGTTTTCCATAATATTCCATGAAGCTTTTACAAATGTGTGTGGCGCATTTGAGGTCATGTGAACTCCATCGCCTGATAGAGACACTTTATCCATCTACCTTCTGCACTTTATATGTCAAACATATAGAAATTTTTGCGAGCGTACAAAGCTTCTTGAGTACTTCGAGGTCATGTGAGCTCCGTCGCCTGAGAGAGATACTTTATACATATACCTTCCGCACTTTATATGTCAAACATATAGACCTTTTCACAAACGTACGCGACTTCTTGAGTACTTTGCTAATGCATGTGGTGCACTTAATTATATGACGCACAGTATTTATTCATATCCCGCACTTTATAAAGGGTTTAGCAAATGAAATTTCCACTTAGGGTAGGAGAGGTTATTCATGCATGCTCTGCACTTCATATGTTATACATAGACAAATTTCTCGAGCGTACACAAGTTCATTAGTACTCCGTCAAGGCATGTGGTGCACTTAATAATATGACACGAAGTGCTTATTCACCTCTTTGTCACTTCGGATTGAAACGTTCTCAATGAACGTTGCGCACTTGTGATGCCAACCGTAAAGAATTGTACCGCCATTCATACCATTATGTAGTACTTTCTAGGAAGAGGGATGCGCACTTAATTGAAGGAAATATGCCCTAGAGGCAATAATAAAGTTATTATTTATTTCCTTATATCATGATAAATGTTTATTATTCATGCTAGAATTGTATTAACCGGAAACATAATACATGTGTGAATATATAGACAAACAGAGTGTCACTAGTATGCCTCTACTTGACTAGCTCGTTAATCAAAGATGGTTATGTTTCCTAACAATGAACAAAAGAGTTGTTATTTGATTAACGGGATCACATTGTTAGTTGAATGATCTGATTGACATGACCCATTCCATTAGCTTAGCACCCGATCGTTTAGTATGTTGCTATTGCTTTCTTCATGACTTATACATGTTCCTATGACTATGAGATTATGCAACTCCCGTTTATCGGAGGAACACTTTGTGTGCTACCAAACGTCACAACGTAACTGGGTGATTATAAAGGAGCTCTACAGGTGTCTCCAAAGGTAGATGTTGGGTTGGCGTATTTCGAGATTAGGATTTGTCACTCCGATTGTCGGAGAGGTATCTCTGGGCCCTCTCGGTAATGCACATCACATAAGCCTTGCAAGCATTGCAGCCAATGAGTTAGTTGCGAGATGATGTATTATGGAACGAGTAAAGAGACTTGCCGGTAACGAGATTGAACTAGGTATTGGATACCGACGATCGAATCTCGGGCAAGTAACATACCGATGACAAAGGGAACAACGTATGTTGTTATGCGGTCTGACCGATAAAGATCTTCGTAGAATATGTAGGAACCAATATGGGCATCTAGGTCCCGCTATTGGTTATTGACCGGAGATGTGTCTCAGTCATGTCTGCATTATTCTCGAACCGTAGGGTCCGCACGCTTAACGTTACGATGAAAGTTATTATGAGTTTATGCATTTTGATGTACCGAAGATAGTTCGGAGTCCCGGATGTGATCACGGACATGACGAGGAGTCTCGAAATGGTCGAGACATAAAGATTGATATATTGGAAGCCTATGTTTGGATATCGGAAGTGTTCCGGGTGAAATCGGGATTTTACCGGAGTACCGGGAGGTTACCGGAACCCCCCGGGAACTATATGGGCCTTAGTGGGCTTTAGTGGAAAGGAGAAAGGGGCAGCCCAAGGTGGGCCGCGCGCCTCCCCCCTCCCCTAGTCCTATTAGGACTAGGAGAGGTGGCCAGCCCCCTCTCTCTCTTTCCCCCTTCGAGGAATCCTATTCCAACTAGGATTGGGGGGGGGGAATCCTACTCCCAGAGGGAGTAGGACTCCCTTGGCGCGCCCTCCATGGCCGGCCGCCCCCTCCCCCTTGGCTCCTTTATATACGGAGGCAGGGGGCACCCTAGAACACACAAGTTGATCATTGAGATCGTTCCTTAGCCGTGTGCGGTGCCCCCTGCCACTATATTCCACCTCGATCATATTGTAGCGGTGCTTAGGCGAAGCCCTGCGACGGTAGAACATCAAGATCATCACCACGCCGTCGTGCTGATGGAACTCCTCCCCGACGCTTTGCTGGATCAGAGACCGGGGATCGTCATCGAGCTGTACGTGTGCTAAGAACTTGGAGGTGCCGGAGTAACGGTGCTTGGATCGGTCGGATCGGGAAGACGTACGACTACTTCCTCTACGTTGTGTCAACGCTTCCGCAATCGGTCTGCGTGGGTACGTAGACAACACTCTCCCCTCTCGTTGCTATGCATCACCATGATCTTGCGTGTGCATAGGAAATTTTTTGAAATTACTACGAAACCCAACATTAATGTGTAAGCCACTAAGAACTTCTCAACGTCGGTTAGGACGACACTTGAATATTTATGTTTCAGAAAGGACTTAACAAAAAACATCATCATTTATGTTTGAAACAAGATAACCTTGTAGAGGCTCGCTAGGGACACAGTATTTGTTTATGTATTCACACATATATTCAAATTTCTGGTCAATACAATCCTGGAATTAATATTAATCCCTTATGATGATTAAGGAATTACAATAATATCAACTTTATTATTCCCTCTAGGGCATATTTCCATCAAGAACAAGAGATGAAAACACAAGAGAAACACTCAATAACAAGTTCAATCAAACATCCACTAGACTAACAAACACACAAGATCCACAAGATACGTGAACAATCAAATGGAAAGATACAAGGTAGAGTTCTTCCCAAATCCCATAGGAGCTGAGGTCTTGATGATTCAATTGGGCAATGCTTCTCTACAAGTGGAGGTCTTGTACTCCAATGGAGTCTTCTCTTTCTCAAGATGAATCCCACAAAGGGAGATACATGATCTAAGCTCAAATGTTTAGATCTATTATTGGCTATTGCTGAATGGGGAGGAGTATTTATACATCCACGGGACTAACGGTTAAGGAGTGGAGAATTGGGATTACATGGGAAAATCCAAACAGCTCCATAGAGGCAGCCCTTGTGAACCGAGTAACCTAAGCATGTGTGGTCGTGGTATCAAGCGCACTGACGAATTCGGCCGTGTGCATGGGCTTGTACCGTGGCTTCTTGCGGACTACCATCGGTGCTGCTTGAACCTCGCCTTCTTCTTGACAATTCATTCTTCGCTTCCAAGCATACCTCTTGGATTGTGGAGTTGTTCTCTTCATCTTGGACTCATACTCGATCAATCTGTAGCTCCGCTCACACATATGTAAGCGCACAAGTAGTATACCATCGTCGAAGGGTACAAGTGAACACGTGTAAAGTATATGATTCACCGTAATTCTGCAAGTTCAGCGATCCATTGTTGGTCTTGTGGAAGAATCACTGAGATATAATATACGCTTTGATGAGGTGATCAAAGCATATTGTTCTATACATAAAGCATATTGTTCTATTACATACTTATGGTGAAGTCTGTACCTATGTTAAAATTGGGTGGTATCACTACAGCAATTCCTAAAGTATATGTGGATGACATACTTGTTTATCAGGACTGAATTATAATTTTCTGCAAAGCATAAAGAGTTGTTCTAAAGGACCTTTTTGAATGAAAGACCTCAGTAGATCTACTTATGTATTGGGATATATCAAGACGCCTGATAATTCTTTCACAGAGCACATATATTGACATGATTTTGAACGAGCTCAAAATAAACGCTGCTTGAGACCTCGGTAGTTCTTGCCTGAGTTCTAAGTTATGAAATTGAGTAAGACTCAAAGACCAACCACAACATAAAAATAGAGAGATAGTGAAAGTGATTCCCTCTGCCACATCCATAGGTTCTACTCCCTCCGTCTGGAAACACTGGTAGGAGGAATGGATGTATCTAGATGTATTTTAGTTCTAGATACATTCATTTTTATGCATTTCTCCGACAAGTATTACCGGACAGAGAGAGTATAAAACATGACATGTTGTGTACCAGACCAAAAGTGTGCCTTGCCACGTGTCTGGCAAGGGGATACAAGAGTGCTCCAGGGGTGGATAACTGGAGATCGCTCAACAAATTATGCTAAAAGAAAAAACGAGATGTTTCTCTGCTATGGAGGTGATAAATAGTTCGTCTTAAAGGGTTAAGTCGATGACAGCTTTGTCACCAATAAATATCGCTTTGGGTCTCAGTATGGAAACGTAATAAATGTAGGGTCAATTAGCTAAAGTAGCCTTATCCAGAGCATTGTAAACATAGATTCTTGCAAAGTACAAACGGGACTAGATGTTTCAGACCCGTTGACTAAAACCATCTTTCACAAGCAAAACATGATCACACCTTAGAAATATTTAGGTGGGCGATGTGAATTAGATTTTTTACTCTAGTAAACTCTTTTGGGTATTGGTCATATGTTGATGTGAACTACGGGCATTAATATTTCCTTATTATATTCCTTATTATTATATTAATTAGATTTGAAAGTGGGAGACAGCTGGAAATATTCCCTAGAGGCGGTAATAAAATTGTTATTATTATATTTCCTTAATCATGATGAAAGGTTTTTTATTCATGCTAGAATCGTATTGACCGAAATCTTGAACACATGTTTGGATACATAACCAAATCCCGTGTACATAGTGAGCTTCTAACTGACTAGCTAGTTGATAAAAGATGGTTGATGTTTTACTAACAATAGACATGAGTTGTCATTTGATAACGAGGTCAGGTCATTCATATGATAAGGAGGATGATCTGATGATGAAGACTCACCCGTTAGCATAGCGTTAGATCGTTTAGTTTATTGCTACTTCATTCTTAATGTCATATACATGTTTCTTTGACCATGAGATCATGCAACTCCTGGATACCGGAGGAATACCTTGTGTGCTAACAAACGTCACAGCCTAACTCGGTGACTATTAAGATGCTCTACATGTATCTCCGAATGTGTCTGTTGGGTTTGCATTTGTCGAGTCTGGATTTTGTCACTCCGTGTGAAGAAGAGGTATCGCTGTGCCATCTCCATAATACACCAGAAGAAGGAGCTTGCAAGCAAAGTGACTAACGGGTTAATTACGAGATGATGTATTATAAAACGAGTAAAGAGACTTGCCGGTGACGAGTTTGAACTAGGTATGAAGATACCGACGATCGAATCTCGAGCAATTAAGATAGCAATGGACAAAGGAAATTACGTATGTTGTCATCCATGTTCGGCTACTTGTTATTGAACTGATAAGCATATCGGTAATGTCTACGTAGCGTTCAAACCCGTATGGGGCCGCACGATTAACATTTGTTCAAGATATAGTCTTATATGAGTTATCTATGTTGGTGAACAAATTTTGTTTGGAGTTCTGGATGACATCACGGTCATGATGAGGAACTACGGAATATTCAGGAGGTAAAGATTAATATAGCTGATAATAGTGTTTGATATCAAAGGTGTTTAAGATGTCTCCCTAAGTGTTTGGGCACGAGAACACTTTCTTTGGGTCAAGTGGTCAATCCCCTCGGTCCGTGGCGTCTGGGTCCAAACAACGGGAACCATGGCGTCTGGTCCCGCAGTAAGAGAATGAATCCTGCCTTTCGTGTAAAAGCCACTTTGATGAGGCTTTTACTCCAAGCCCCGGCACCACCAGGGCTGAACTTATAAATATAGGGGCAAGAATAGCACATAAGACACATCAATATTAACCAAGGAATCCCGTGCCATCTAGTATATTACCCGTCTAGTTTCTGTATTGCTGCGGGACGAATCTACTAATTTCCCAGTGAAGGAGAGGACGTCATTGAGATGAACGTTTGCAGCACACAGAGGTGTCGTGTGTTTGGAAATTTATAGGGAAGGATCGTGATAATGTATGACTACATGAACCGCGTTGATAAACGCTTTTACTTAGCGGTCTTCAAGGCTGTGAAAATGCTCACCAACTCTCCATGGATAGATCTTGCCTGTGAGTAGAATTTTTTTTGTTTTACATGCAACGTTTCCCAACACTTGATAGATCATCCGTAGCAAATTGTGCACTTTGTTAAAAGGCATGTGGTGCAATTAATTAATTCGACACGAAGGGCTTGTCGACTTTATTTCAACCTTTCTGCTGGAAAAGTTGTTAATGCAGGTTTCTCACTTGAGAAGTCGACCTGAAAGAACTTTACAGGGCTCAATAACAATGTCAGTACTTTGCTAAACTACGAGGCGCGATTAATGTATATGAAACGAGCCCTTCATGACTATTGGGTGCGGATGCCCTTAAAAAACATCATTAATTTTCTAAAAACATATAAAACGGTGTGTGGACATAAGGTACACTGCGCGAAGGACCTATCGCATTTTTATTA
Organism: Triticum urartu; assembly: GCF_003073215.2. Lineage (NCBI taxonomy): Eukaryota > Viridiplantae > Streptophyta > Magnoliopsida > Poales > Poaceae > Triticum > Triticum urartu. The sequence continues at coordinate 681,695,857 of NC_053023.1, read as the reverse complement.
ATGAAAGGCCCAAAATTCAGACCTCGATTGGGAATCACCCTAACATCATTAAAATCGATTCAATAACTCTAGGAAAATTGCCCTGGAGTGTGAGGAATGATATGCAACTAATGGAGTGTGGCACACTTGAGGTATAGGTTTCAAAATGTCTTAGGAAATATTCTAAACGCTTAGAATACAAAAAGTTATTCATGCATGTTGCGCACTTCATAGGACGGATGGAAAGGACTTTAAGATCATCCATAACTATCTGAGTACTTTGTTAAAAAGTGTACCACACTTCATCGCTTAGGATAGAAAAACTTATTCATGCGTGTTCCGCCCCTGAGAGGTCGAAACTAATGAACTTCACAATCATTCACAAAGAATCCAAGTGCTTTGATAAAACGCGTGGCACACTTAATTTATATATCACTGAATTGGCTTGAGCGGTTTATGTGGGATAACTGTACCGCATTGCTAGGCCCTTAAAATTTAGTGTTTAAATGTTTAGCGGAATCAGAAATAAATTCAAAAAGTAGTTCGGGACTTCAGCAATTGATATATTATGTCAAGCTCCAAAAAAAACATTGGACTAGCATACTCCACAAGTCTTTCTGTTCTATATCGTTATATCTTCACACCGAAAATATTTCAACAGAAATAAATATCATAAGTGGATCAACATAATAGTCAGTTTTTTCCTATTCAAAGTTCGGAACAAATGCTCAGTACATTTAAATATGTGGTGCAACAAAATGAGCTTGAAAATGATTCTTCTTGCTAAATGGATTATGTATAGGAAAGCAAAGACTAAAAATCCATAGGGATTACTGAGTCGAATAGTATTCGGAGATTACAAACCAGGAACATAATAAGATATTACATTGGACAGTACTGAAAGATAAATTTGAATAGGAAGATACACAGGTGTCACGCCCATTGCCATGTTTATCTCTATGGTGCATCATGATTAGGCATATTAACCACTGGTGGCCAATGCTCTGTAAGAGAAACAATAGACCTTAGAGCGCCATCTTCATCAAGGTACTGCACCTCATGTACGTTGCCGCTTGAGTTCTCCAAAATGAAATTTGCATGATGAAAGCTGAATTTCAGGAAGACAAAGGACGAATATATGCTAGATGACCTGATTTGCATAGAATGAATGCCATCGTCTAAATCAACTCCAAGGAATAATTGATGCCACATGGGATGCTGACAGCGGCTTCCAAAAGATGATGCAAGGTTTATCTCTGACATACGAAACCATGCTGTTTCTTCATGCTCTCGTGATGATAATCTCCATGTGCGAAGTGATAGATTGTCACTATGAACAAATGATATGATACCTGAACTGCTCCTAGAGATGTGGTAATCAAAGCAGGAAGTGACACTTACAGGGAACTGGACAGTGGAGAAGACAAAAGTATCTATGTTGAAGCAAACCACAAATCCCACCACATACATCATGTATAGATTGGAACCAACTAGGAGACAGTATGGATCCCAATGGAACAATGGTCCATCATTACCAGGAGGAGTTCGAAGCGGTGGGGAAACAAAGCGTGACCATTTGTTGTTTTTTAGGATGCAAATGTGGACATATAGGTCAGCAACTAAACTGAAACTCAAACCAGAATAAGAACGGACGAAAGGGCCTGCTGCTTGCTTAACGAAGAACGAAAAATTAGGCCTGCTGTCAATGAGAATGACACCAAATTGACCATATAAATTAGGGGTGTGCTGATGTTGGAACAGGGGGACTCTAGGCATTCTAGGGGCTAAGAATGACCGAGAAAATGGAGGATTTGGACAGACAGAGAAGAACCCGCCGTCGAGACCTCTGACCAAGACGAGCAACTCACCTGCTTCAGATGCAAGGATGTTCTCCATGGCAAAGGTTGCCACGTCCACCCTAGCAAGCAGAGCAGCTTGTCCTGGATCAGGAGGGGAAGCAGCGACATCCACAAGACGTACGTGCAGCTCAAAGAGGCGCTCGAATTCAGCAATGAATCCGAGGACGGCTGGAGCATTGCGGCGAGCATACTCCATGATGAACTGCTGGGAGGTACAGATCTCAAACCATCTAGGACTCACTACAGAACTACGAACAAGGGATCTAGTGCATCCTAGCCTGATGAAAATCTCACTCAAAATATTGTTATCTAAGCGAGATGAAAAATCTATCTGGTCAATGTCCATGGTGGATAGAGAACGACAGATGTTAGTTTGGGTAAGAAGGGTGGTATGGGGTGTAAGGGTGGCACACTGGCACCTATCCAGCAGGTGCGCCAGGAAAAAGGTGTTGATATGGCACACCAGATAATAAAGTGTTGATGTGGGACACCACATATAATAAAATAACTGAGAGAATTGGGAAAGGGAAACCACATAATAAAATAACTGAGAGAATTGCTAAAGTGATGAAATAAATATTACAATCATGATAGGTCTAACTGAAAATCCACAGAATGGCTTAACCATAAATGTCTGACACTCAAGTACATTATTTAGCTCTAATAATTAACACAGGGATACTCGACCAATTCAGATGGAGGACTTGAAGTGGTTGTCATCAATAGTTGTGTATATCATCCCAATGTAGATTTGCTCCGTAATGACTTGCCTGGTTAATTATGCCAAGTTGTAATCGGAAAATGTGTCAACTATAAGTTGAATAAGGAAATAGGCTAAATGAATTTAATGATGTGATGTCTTACATTATCTCGTCCTGGCTGATGTCCAATGCACTACGGATTAACTTCAAGCTAACGCCATGCTGAATATCTCTGTGTTAGGGCAAATGTGAGAAAAAAAATGGAGTTATCCTTTGGATGGATCATGGAACTTTATGTTTTAACTGTTGGTCATGCATGGCACGGGGACCTATATGTTATTTGTGAGATTTGTGGATATACATGTTTAATGGTCAAAGGAACTTAGTTCAGGATATTGCATTTAGCTTTCGTAATAATCAAAGAACTTTATGTACCAACCATACAGTACTTACCGGTAAGCTGGGTCTCGCAGGATGGCAAATATCTTGTCCTTTGTTGACGAATCTAAGGGCACCTCCGACGGGGTAATTGACGGCCCCTTTGGGAAAACAGTTGATGCTGTGGAGTCAGGTTCCATTCTTGCCTATGAGAGGTAATGTATGTGAGAAAGAATGTATGTATCATTTAGGTACATTTTACAAAAAACACAAAGAATTACCTTGTGGGTGTTTCTCTTACGAATGTCTAATGTGGTGTGTATGGTATACAAGTAGTGGTGCGTGGTGTCATTGTAGTTTTCGATTAACCTGCAATATTTTTAAAATGTATGGCTATGTGTAAAAAAGAATGTTATATGTGAAAAATTTATGACACAGAAAAAAGATGCGGTTTAAAATAACCTGATCTTGAAAGCTTTAATCTGAAGGAATCTGTCATTCATGGCAGGTTTGCCAAATAGTTGAACATAGTCGCCATTGCTGCAAATAAGATGTAACGATTGAAACAGTGGGCTTGTTGACCAACTAGTTGAAAAACTAGGACTGCAAATTATTATTTTTATCTTAATACATAAATCAGACCTTGTTGACCAAGCAAGTTTAAAGTCGGAAGTTGTTTCCGGCCTGACAGAAGAACAAAAAAATGGAGCAAAAGGTTAAATGCATTGTTTCTGAAGTTCTTTGGATACAAGGAGTTTACTGACGATGAAATTAGTACTAGAAAGATATGTTGATTAACCCTGTGGCATCCTGTAGATCGAAGGACCAGTGATTCATTCGAACAGTAGAGTGTGAAACAGTTCCTATCAGGATCACCTATCAAATGAAGACATATATTAAGAACAGCTAGTGGATGGTTTTGAAAATCTAAATGATTTTATATATAGACTCACTGATGACACGGTGTCTCCGTCAACTACGATAGGGTAACGCTCTATGTCCTCCAGGAATCCATCATACAACTGCTTAATTGTCATAGGCCTGAGAGTGGATGGATGAGCATGTACATTTAATATGGTTTAACAAAATATCAATGATTTCTGCAATGCCAGTTTGAAAGCAAAGGCCGGTGACAATACTCATGGGGATGACGGTAGTGGCAGTTGAGCGTGCGGGGGAAACCATCATGGCTTCACCGGTGAATAGAGCATCCGTCTCGTCGGCATTGTGATCCATGACGTCGGTGTGTAGGAGAACGAGGTAGGGATGGTTGAGTTATATACAGCTTTGAGGTACTAGCGTATAGAGAGTTCAAGCAGGGCAGCAGTTTAAGTTGATTTGACATGTAGGTGGGAGTTGGCCAGGAGGGATCCAAGGGAGGCGTTATCTGAATGATAATGCAGTTTTTTGACTTGTTTCTCAGTGGGATACACGGTTAAGGAAAATAGTTTTTTTTCCAGTGTTGATATGAAAATGGGGCAAACTGACTCTGAGATACCAATGACGAGTTTAAGGCTCTCCCCATGGAGAATTGTTGATTAACCAATTCATGTGAAGAGGGAGTGTATGCCGTGGAGTAGATGAGGAGGGAAAGTGGGCGTATTAAAATAATATAAAACATGCATCAATTAGAGAGGAGTGGTACAACGCCATGTCGCCCATGCCCTACTATCCAGAGTGTTGCACAGCTCACGGGTGAGTCAAAATGACCAGTCGACCATGCACTCCTCTCAAACAACGATGCAGTAGAGATAAGGTCGATTTGACCTCACAACTTTACTGTTCGACCGGCGCGCCGTATGGGTAGGACCCGGACACTGCCCCCTTCAGTAGCGCCGAAAGCATGCGTACTATGGTTGGTTGTAGACAGCTACATACAATAAATTCAAGGTCTATACATACGAGTGGAATGGAACATGAATCAGCACAACACTTCTTCTGCAAGAACAACGCACTTCTTCTGCAAGAACATGTCGACTGGAAACCTGATACTTCGATGTGCATGCGGCATGCCATGCGCCAGGAAAGCTGGATCTGCGGTGGCGAGGCAGGACAAGTTCTACTTCAGCTGCGTGAACTATGGGGTAAGAATATATAGATAAGACAAAATGTAGCAGATTCCGTTCAGTACCTGCACTGGCTAAAGATTCTTTTGCTCTTGTTTCTTGATTTTTATGTACAGGTTCAGAGGAGAGCGTGTGAGGTCTACGTGTGGGAGGATGTACTGGATGAACACGTGCAGAAGAGAATCCAAGCTGAACGAGTGAAGTTGCGGGGGGTGACAGAAGACCGAGACGAGTTCATCGAGGAAATGGCTGATAGGAATAGGGAGATCAGGAACCTCAGGACGATGAACAAGGTGCTACAACTTGCACTCGCGTCCACTGCGCCAGTGGTAGCCATGATCGCAATCGGGGCTGCTTGGGTTGGGAAATGAATAGTTAGTTCGGATTAAGTGGGAACAAATGGGTTAGCAAACCAGGAAAGTACCTTCCTTTAGTTATATTTGCAACCTTATCATTAGTGTGAGTCTTAGGACCGGCATCATCCGTCTTCTTAAGAAGTGCTTCAATGCTAGTAGTGTCAAGTAAGCAGTAGATTTAAATGCCGGGCTTTTAGTTAAGTGGATGGTGTTGAACTATCAAGAATTTGTATTCCCTGCATTCTACGTTTCCTGGTCACCCACCAAGTTATTTTTGTACCCATCATGCATGTTTTCATTTTGCACAAGTGTAGCCACGCCCTAGGGATCTATGGATGACGAAAAAGGAACACATTTCATGAAGGTGCAATTTTTTTGTACCAATGAACTTAATATTCATGTGCCGAAGAACCTAATAAGATCAAAGAAGTTCGGGGAAGCTGGCAGTGAACCAAGGAGTATGCCTTTTACATATGCACTTAATATTCAACAATTAATATACCTGAATGCCATCAACACAGAACCTTTCGTTTGTGTGTGCCAACCGTTGTAGTATACAGTCTTGTTTGGATGTTCTATCTGAACACCAAACAACTGTACATTTCATTCTGGCTGTATTTGACCGTTAGAAACAAGGTGGTTTAATACTGTACAACTATACCAAAATATGAACCTTAATGGATCCACGTTTCATATGGCATTTAGTGGATTAGATAATTAATACAATTGGAAAAAAAGATAATAACCCAGTGTTTTGAGCTCAGCAGATTGAGTACAGTTGCTTCATAAACTATTAATAAAATGTAGCGTGCTTTCTGCAGGAGGGTGAAATAGTCATTTGTAACTGAATCTACTGTGGCTCAGATTTCAAGGGCTTTTTGGAAGCCAAGGGCGGGTAGCTGTGTGTCATGTACAAAAAGATTCCAAACACTTGTCTAGACACCTAGAACCTAACACTTGTTGAAGGGAAGAGCTGTGAGAGGGTAGAGTCCATTGTCATACATTCATTCGCATTTGGTGCTCCTCTCTCATTCTCCCCAAGGCTGAAGAACTAGGATCTCCTTCCCACCCTGGATGAAGAACTAGGAGCTCCTTCAAAACAAGGATGAAGGACTAGGAGCTCCTTCCCCAAAAAGATGAAGAACTAGGAGCTCCTTCTCCCCAAGGATGAAGAACTAGGAGCTCCTCACTGGTTGTACTGGAAAAAAGGTACCACATGTTTGTTGTTCGAGTTGGGCAGTGTTTGTTGATTTCCTCCCTGATGATTGGATCTTTAACAACATATTTATCATTTTAGTAGTTTGGTTTCTGTGGCATTTCCAAACGCAAGTAGTTTTTCTTGTTCTTGATTGTTTGCAATTGTTTGGGATGGGATATTTAGGGTAAGATTAGAGATACCTGATACATCTTTATGGAAGTTGTGAATACCTGATGCACGGCATGGAGTTTTTTTAACTCTAACCTGAGATACCTGATGCATGTCATGGATGTTATATACCTGACGTTGAAGAGAACTCCCATTAGATTCTGTGATAATAATAGCAGTAGCAAAGTGTTACAATTCATAAGTGTTAATGGTTTGCATCAGCAAACAGTAAAACGATACATATATAAAGAAAATATGCATGGTGGGGGTCAACATATCAGTAGTAAGCTTTTGGAAAATGATCTAAAAATAGGGAGCTTTAGTGTCCATTTTTTATATCTGCACACAAATGAATTCTTAGCTGGAACTTAACATAAAAAAAGCTATTTTGTCTGGAAGAAATGTGAAAAACATGAGAATGACTACTTAACAAGAGAGGACATGTTAACAGAATAAAATATCCGTGGACTTAATTTTGTGTCGATCTGCATTCTATAGTATGGCTTGTATATTCAGTATTTATACACAGTGGGATTAAAGATTTTTTAGAGTTCCGTCGGCTGTAAGGATAACTTAGAAGGATTGGTAATGGTTTAGATTAGAAAATCATTCTTACTATGTTGACTGTATTGTTGTGAGTGTACAATTGGGGGAAATATTATGATGTCTGTAGAGATTGACAAACTGATAATTATTTCTAGGTTCATACAACAATGATGACCATCTTTTTTTAATCGTGATATATATTATATATGTCGCCTGAATTTGTTTCTAAATACATCGCATAAAATGGTGTCTGGTTCGTCCTCATCTGATTACAAGCAATCCGATGAGGAATCATCAGAAGGGTTCGATGTGTATCCTACACAACACATCGGTACACCAGAAGAGTTAGAGTCAGATGGCGCTAGAAAGGGCAAGAAGAAGGCATCGCAAAACCCAATAAATTCAAGGAGCAGCATAAAAAAGATGAAGGCCTTGATTGATGGGCTTTCTGAAGAAAAAAAGGCTCTGGTACGTGAGATGGGGTTCGAAGGACTATTGGAATTACCAGCAATAATAAAGGCAAACAGGCAACAATCCATGTGGCTTATGAGCAAAGTTGACGAGAAGGCATCTGCTATCATAATTGATGCTAGGAGAGACTTACCTTTCGACGACGGAGACGTCGGCAAGGTACTGGGGGTGCCATCAGTAGGATCTCCTGTTAACAAGAATGCACCGCCGCACGTGGCAGGTACTGTACGTGAGATCTTAGGAATCGGCAATGGAGAAAAAAAGATCACACCCATAGTTAACATAGTGAAGATTCATTATGGCAGAGCTATGACAAAGGCTGAAGCAGACAAGTTCAAGGTTGCCTTCGCAATTTGCGCGATGACTTTCTTCCTGGCACCTTCGCTGAAGCACAACTATTTCATGACAGATTATTGGAATGTCTTGCACATACCTGATATGATTCAAATGTTCAATTGGGGATGGTACATTAGAGAAGAGCTCCTTTCTTCTGCTGGTAGGGTGAAGTTTGAACTGCTAGGTGGGAAACTGAAGTCAAATCTCACTGGATGCACGTTCTTCTTGCAGGTTTGAGCGAATGTCATTGCTTCGGATTCAACTTGTGACGAAACAATTAATCACAAATTTGTTTCATGTCACATGTTTTCTATCTTGACAACCTCGAATGAGAAGATAAGAACCTGCCCCACGATGTGTTCCCTAGGTGCAAGGAATACTCACAGAAGACTATCTCTGATGTTATTGATGAAGACACGACAACAGGGAAAGATGCAGAGATTGTAGTGTATGGACACCTACTGGTAAGTTAAGATACAAAACAAGTATAGTAAAATAATCTTGTGATGGAAAGGATATTGTTTTTCAGTTAGTAGGACATGTGTGGTATACCTATTGATTGAGCTATTACAAATGGCCGCGTTGCTAGCATATCTAACTATGAGATGACTTGATGCTTATGTCATATTCGTACTAGCATGGTTCCCATTTGCTTTTACTATGTCTGGTATGTTTATATAGATAAGTCACCTTTGCCTATTGCTTTGCAATGATGAAACCTTTCTGGATAAATATTTACAGCCAAGGCATCCGGGGACAGTATGCTACAGCCGTAATACCATGGCAACAACAGCTCAGAAAACAACTGATGGATACGGGATTGGGTGCAGCACAGAGGGAATTGGGGGTGATAAAGTGTTCACAGATGTAAGTTTTGATATAGGTCAAATATATTGATGAGTAAGTAATATCTGGAACATAAACTGACATCATTTATCGGGAAAACTTTGATAAAATTCAGTTTGCAGGTATTATTATCAACAAGGTCGAGCAGTACTCCAACAAGTGCAAGACAGCTGTAAATGAGGCATCAAGGAAGGGAGCAAGATTAAACAAGAGACACGCAGAAGGATGGGATGAGATTGTCAATGATACTAACGGGTTAATACTCTCAGAAACTGAGAAGATAATTGCAGACATCAACCAGATAACTGATGCAATGAGGGCACGAAAGCAAAGGCCCAATTATTCAACCCAAGCAGGTATTGTAATTCGCAAGAAATAGAATTATGTTTGTTCTTAGAATAAAAACTGTCAACTGTCTAACCCGTTTGTTGTGTAATTTCTCAGATGTTCAAGGGGTTCAAGGGGATGCAGAGAATGCACTAAGCATAGAGTCGGCAGAGGGAGCTTCCGCTAACGTGGAACCATTGGCAAAGAGCAAAGTAGGTGTGAAAAGAAAGAAGGTTGTTACATCAAGGAGGCCCACACCAAAGAGGGCAAGGATAGAGAGCTCTAAAGAATCTGAAGGTGCTCAAGAAGAAGCAAACAAAGCAATAGATGATCTGATTGAAGCAGCAGATGAATACAGTAGGTTGCACAGTGGGATTGTTGGCAATGTGACATGGCTGTTGGACAATACTACAGGGAACAACTTGGAGATGTCAGTGGTGTGTGGGGCGGCAAGAAATGAAGTTATATGCTCTCCAAAAATAGCAACAGGAACTGATGAAGCTGCAGAGAACCAAAAGGATGGTGTTGAAAATAATCAATTGTCAATAGTTCCTTCAGGACAGGATGAGGACTTAGGTGGATGTTTATCAATAGATCCTCCAGAGATGCATGGGAAGTTCAAAGTTGTAATGTCAGGTCTTAGGAAGATGGACTTGATGAATGCTTTTACAGCCGTTTCAACGTCCAACGGTATGGTTTAAAATCAGTATGATGGATCATCCTTTGTGACTGGAAAAATAATGAATCGGGGAAGCTAATTCATTTACTAACTTGTTTCAGACGTGTCGGTTGCTTCCGCAAACAGCACGCCTGGTTCTGCAGCAACCAAGATGCAAACTCCTGAAGGTAACCGTGATTCTTTTACCAGCTGGGGTTAAATGTTAATAGATACAGCTAATACAGTTAGGTCATGACCTGCGTGCTAACCTTGCCGTGTTTGCCATGCAGATTCAGGAATGCAGATTGTTGCCACTCCAGCACCAAACCAAGTATTTGCAGGTACATCTTTAAGGACTTCTCCAGTTAGCCTCAACCGCCAGATGTCTGCTGTCGAGCTTGACATCAGGGAGGAGATAGAGGAGGCGGCTATCAACCTCAACGTCACTATGTCACAGGGATCATTTAGCACACAGCCTCAGCCAAAGAGGGTGGTGAGGCCTGGGAAATATGCAAGGTCTCCCTTTGTAATGGGTTATGACCCTCCTACTAGAGCTCCAGCGAATGTAGTGCAGATATACAAGCTATTCTATAGGGAGAACGCGAACAAGCTAAAAGAGTAAGCTCTCAGCAGGAAAAAACCATAGTTCGAGTTTGTTTTTCATCCTTACCATTGGTAAAGCCTAGTTTGTTGACCGCAATATGTTCTATTTCAACTGTGCAGCATGTGGATTATCAGCACCAACCCAAAATACATGGACATCAGTGGGGAGCGGCTCCGTGAGATGCTACGCGATGGTGGTGAGGTGGATAGTGTGCTGATGACATTGGTGATGAGAAGGTACCAACAGATGGATGTGGTCTTTGCTGCTGCAAAAGGGGAAGGATGTTGGCGACATTGGCTGGAGCCAGATTTTGTGGTGAGGAACTTCAGTTGAAATCATTGATCAATACAAAAAATTCCATGCTTCAGCTAAGTGTTACTCATAAATTCGAAACATGCAGAACCATGTTAGCAGAGGAGACAACATTTCAAAGCTGAGGTACATTAAGGACATGTTCGTGGGGCCGCATATCACTTACGAGGTTCACAAGTGCACCGAGGTGACCTTTTAAAAAGACAAAAGTGATTTAAAAGATTTGATAAATAATGTTTCTTTAATAAACTCCAGTGCCTTTTTTCCAATTAACTTGTTGTGTTGCCAGTTAAGTTCGACTTCAAATGGTCTACATACATATGGGACTTTCCAAGGGCGAAGATTTTTGTCCTCGACCCAACAATGAACAATGGTGACGAGTCTGATAAGGTAATTCAGCTCAGGCACAGGAAGGTTGCAGACGAGCTTCACAAGGCTATAGAGATATGCATAAAGTCATTCTTCTCTGGATGGGAGCCAGACATGAGGTCGTGGAATACATGCTTCCCAAGGGGCCTGGCAACAGGGATATGCAGAAAGTAATTATTTGTTGTGTGAATAATGCTTACTTTATGTAATCATGTCTATTCATAAGCATAGTTACTGACATTCTGAATTTGACATGATTTTCAGGGAAGACACGGGCATATATGCTACTCACTTTGGAAGGAATTGGATGGGAACTAAACTGAAAGGGACATGAACCCGGTAAGGAATTTCCAACAATGAAGATGCTTGCAGAACAAGTGGGTTAGCATGTTGATTTGCTACCTATAACTAATTTTTTAACAAACGCAGGGTGACGGTGTCATGCATGCTAGGATGAACATGTTTGTGGACTTGCTTGGTTCTGAAGGTAATATTGGTCATCTGCCTGCGAGGTACAAGGATTGCCTTATTCGCAAGAACGACAAGATCAAGGATTGACTTGTTCGCAAGAAGGACAATATGAACAAGTTATTTTGCCGGGAGTGGATGGACTACTTGAATTGAATGTTTGTTTAGCCTCGGAAGAGAATTCATAGAACTTCCCAAACTATTTGGTCTTTAAAACTATGATGTGATCAGAATTAATTTGCTTTCACTTGGTGAACATGTTAATTTATTAAATTTGCAAGCTGTTCTCAGTTAATTGTTTCGCATACGGACCAATGTGGCATCATTCAAAATACCACATAACAGTAGGGGTGATTAGCAGTTCAGAAGGCAGAAATAAATTGTAGATATGGCGGAGTCTATAAAGGTGGAACCCATATATAATTATCAGTGTGACACACTAGCCTAGTTGTCCTTGGATCCTAGAGTCCTCACTGTCTGGCCCAGACTGATCACCAACGGTAGCCGCTATCAGTTCAATGTGTTCTACTGCGTGCCTTGCCGCCTCCATGAATGATCAAAACTTCACGAGGGTTTCGGCTTTCTAGTATTTTGGCAATAGTGACATAGCGGTCCGGATAGTATATTTATGTTTTTGCTCGTCTGTGGAGTAAAGCAACAACTTGCAAGTCTCCGACCAGTTTATCAAGCTGACTAGTCGGTGTAGAGTCCTACAGTCATGAGATCACTGACCCTACGTAAAAATTCATCAAATCCACCAACAAATCCAAACAGGAACTGAACCTAAGCGGTTTTAAATTTGTAAATTTGGAAGCATTGTACTAGGTATTTTTACAGAAAATTGTAGGTGTTGCAGCAGCCAAACCATGCCAGATAGCTGGCACCGCCCCTGGTCATTAGGATGAATGGAATAAGTTTACGATCTGATTAATCACCTTTTCTGGGAAATAGGCAACTAACTTGAATATGTTGATACAACATTGTTAAAGTACTGGGAATGCGTTTGATTGATGGTTTTATAAAGGGAAGAGAGGAGTACGGAGTACCTTCTTAATCATGAGGTTTACAGTGAAAATGGCCCTGAGGTCGAATCCTTTGTTTTGCCACGGATATTTGCATGATCCAAATGAAGCATAGGTATAATGCGACCAAACTTCATAATTGGAAATAGTACACTATATGTTGGCAGTGGTCTTCAGCTAACCTGGTTGGGAAAGAGAATGAACCGTTTCCCCCTCAGTACATATGCGACTTCGGAAAACATCCTGGATTAAACAGAAAAATATGCATTGCATAAGCACCATCGTAGTCGAAATATTAAAAAAAGGATAACTCTAGTGATTTGTTTTAAAATGGGTACTGATGACAGGAAGCAACAAACTGTATACTTATCAAAGCGTAAAAATTGAAGAAATGCCTATGGAACTTTATATGTATCATCTCAAGAACTTAACAAACTTCTTGCTTTTTCGCAAGAGTACTTTTGCAGCTCTAATATGCAACACTTTCAATGGAAAACAATTCTTGCACGCGGCCAATAGAAACAAAATCGAACATGAGTGATCTTGCCAAGGGAGGTAATAATAAAATATTTAGGGATAAATAACAACTTAATTCGGGCTCTGCAAACTAGAACTAAGTTGGCACATATAGAATAAAACATAATGGTGTAACTTAATGGTCATACAATGTGGCGAAACATCCTAATTCAGCACATACATGATCAGCAACAAACTACACTAGTGTGCAGACAGCACATAAGCGAGCACTGAAGCAAGGGTAACAGCTGAAGAAATAAATGCCACACACATCTTAATGTGAAATTCCAACCTCCTTGACATCTTAATCTCAGTGTCGAGTATTGTGGTCTTCAACTTGTTGACCACCTGCTGGTTTTCAATCTCCATATTGCTCCTCTCAGTCCACAACTCTAAGTATGCCTGCTCCATTTCCTTTTTCTTTGTCTGCAACCTTGTTGCTCTTTCAGAGTCCAGGAGAGCCTGATCCCAGAGTTGTATTAATGAACGGCTAAGTACAGGACCCCATGCTTCATCTATCCACATGAACCAGGAGCACCTATCAGGTCCCTGCATACAGATAAAATTGGGATGATATAGAAGAAATTTGAATGTCTGCAAACAGAAATGCAAAAAATTAGATAATTGAATCAGATACTAAATGCTCACCGAGAGAGGGCATCCAAGGAACCTCCTGCCTGTGGCCGCGTAGACGAAATCCACTTTTCTTGCTGGACGCATTTCGTGATGGCACCTATGTGGAGAGGAAGTATCTATGCCGAAGAACTCTGGATCCGGAATCTCTTCTGGAGGTACATCGGCCGTAGGCTGGACGGGCTGCAGATCAGAAGATGAAAAGAGGTTAAGAAGAAGCGGATCTGACCAAAAAAAGGGGGAGTGGGAAAAGAGAGGGGAGCAAACATAACCTGAAGAGATTCGCCTGATTCAACACTGCCATGGCTTAGATCTGTGGATATGACTGAGCTCCCTCCTTCTCCTGTGTAGCCATTCCTAGGCGCCATTGATGCTGAGAAAGAACAGCTCGTGGTCAATGCTCTGTTTTGCTAGAGACAAATGAGGAAGAAGGGGGTAGTGTGGTGGTGGGGGCAGGGAAGGGGGGCCCGTTACTGTGGAATACGGTGGGAGTGGAGGGGTGATAAATTGAGATACAGATGAATACGAGAGCAGTCATCGGTCCCACTCTGTCCTGGCCGACATGCAACGCGAATCCACATGCTAGCGCTAGCGGACTGGATTGCCACTATGAATGGAACGCGAAGGACAAAAACCGCGTCCCTATTTTATTTTCTCAAAGATGTTGGTTAGCATTTTGGCACGGGCATATAAATGCCGCTCCCTCCGTCCCATAATACAAGAGCGTTTTTGACACTAACCAAGCCATGCAAGAGGTGGCCATCAAAAGAAACATGCAAGTACCGATTCTAAGGGAATGTACTACACAACAACAACAACAACAACAACAACAAAATATTGGCGCACGATCACACCAACAAACACTATGAAGGTACAAGTGACCATTATCCTACCAATGATTCATGCAACAGAAGTAGAGGAGGAGTTGGTGAAATTTCGCCGATTTCCGTAGCTAGGTTGTATCTCCCAGCCGTGAGAATTTCTTTGGAGTGATCCGTCGATCTAGTGTCGAAGAAGAATACACCTCCGAGGTATCCACACATGCTGATCTAGAGGTACTGCAGCACTCCGTGGATCTACACAAAGAACAATCGGAAGAACTAGAGGGTGACCCACATTGCATAGGCGCCCCCCTTGGCAATCAGGGCCCCAAAGCACCTACACCAGGCGCCTATAGCCTGCGGGGCTCCCTTGGCCAGCCTCTGGTGCCCCTGGCTTTATATTTCTCCAAAACCCTCCTTCAAATTACCGATGATCTTTTTTGTCACGTAGAGACGCCACCGCCATCATTTTTTGTTCAAAGGGTTGCTGGAGGCTAGGGTTTTCCTCTGAAGAGGACAATTCTTCACCAACACCACTGTCAACCCCTTCTCCATCACCACCATCATGCTTCCACAATGATGTGTGAGTAATCCGCTATAGGAACATGGGGTGGATGGGAATTCTATGCGATTTATCATGTATTAGACTTCATATTGATGTGGGGATGATTCCTAGTGTGAAAATTGTTTGAGAATTGATGTTGTTATGACTTTGCCGTGACCAATGCTTATTACTAGGACCCGAGTAATATGATTTTAGATCTGAACCATTATGTCTTTTATGTCTACTTTTTCATGATTGTAACTGCAAGTCATATGCACCTATTACAAATTTGATCCAGAGACCCTGAGACTGACTGACTAGTATATCAAAGGGAATGGCTTTGATTTGAGAATAACATGTACTCATAGTGTGTTAATGCATTGTTTCAGTTGACCCTAATGTCACTTTAATTAACTTTCGTTTTCTCTTAGTACCCCTTTACAAGGGAGGGTATGAGTGTAGACGAGAGTCAAGTTCTTGTTAAGCATGTCTCTCAAGTTATGGGATGCATGCCTACAATAAATCTAGAACATGACCTAGGAAGTGACCCACATGGATTGTCTTTGGCATTTAGAAGTCACCCATGAAACATCCCAATATCCATCCCTATGCCTACATTTTAACGCTATTTTAAGTTACTTATACTTCGCAATTGCTCATGAAACTGCTTTTTTGCATAAACAACTACAGCCACCATATTGTCATAGCTACTGAATCTCCTCCTTTGGGAGAACTACTTGATGGTCATTTTGCTATGTTAAAAGATAAGAAAATACTTGAAGATGAACCATCCGCTCCCACTTTGATAACACCACCTACTCCTATTTTGAGAACACCACCTACTCCAACCAATCCCCTAAACTTGAATTGTTATTTGCCAAAGCTATTAGAGAATGTGACGCTGATAAAGATCCATATTCTTTGGAAAAATTATTTAAAGGAAGAGATTTAAAAGACTTGTTTTTACCCGATGATGATTTTTCTGCCTCTCCTATATATCTTGAAGATGATGCTGATGGTTTTCCTATGGAACCAAAAGTTATTAAAATTTATGAAACTCTAAACTTTCACGGATTGGATAGTTAAAGTGTTTTTGATCATCTCCACAAAGTTGAAGATTTTGCTAGACTATTTAAGAAAAATGGCACTAGTCTCCCTCTCTTTATGCTTAAGCTATTTCTTTCCTCGCTAGGAGGGGTTGCTAAATTCAATAATGTCCCATCTATGAGCATAATAAGTTTCAAGGTTATGATCTATGCTTTTATGGGAGAATATATGCCACATCATAAACAACATGCCATAATTAGAGAATTTTTTTTCTCAAAACAAGCATGAAGCTTTGCCTTAAGCTTGGGGGGGGGGGTTGTTCAAAGGAGAAAATCATATCATAATATTAAAGAACATGCTTTGCTCGATATATTTTACGTGGTTCCACCAAAGGGTTGTCGGTGCTAAGTGGCGGCTCCAGCGACCAAGTTATGAGGTGGAGTAGTTCCGATGGAAAACGGCAGCGACACACATATCTGGTTCGTGTTGTACGGGCTCATGGATTAGGGCAGCGGCGCGCCAGTCTGGATATGATCTTGGCGATAGGATCTCAAGACATGGTGGTGGCTGGTATTAGATCAGTTGGAGCCCTAACTAGGGTTAGGGTTTGTTTGTGTGTGTCTTTGGGGAGTGTTTCCATGGGGTTGCTGGTTATAAAGATGGGCTATTAGGCCTAGGGGAGAGAGGGTACCCCTACAGGCGCAATTTAGTTAATTACGCTCATGGCTAGCCCAAAACCAATTTTATTTAATAAAAACATTTTTATTAATTAAAGTATAATGATTGTATATTAAATATTTGGGGCAGTAAACAAGCTCCAAATGATTTAAAATTTAGCCTTTCTAGACCATACTAAGAGCATCTCCAACAGCCGTGCTATATAAGCGCTGCGTCAAAAAATTAGTGCTTTTTGCGCGCGCTACCGCTTCGGGCGCTCCAGCGGAGGCGCAAAAACCGCGTGTGCGGCATATCCAGTTCAGCACGCCGGCCGAAACGCCAGCGCGCGCCGCTTATTTGCTGCGCCCGCTCCAGCGCGCTAGACTATCGAGCGCTTGCTTGCAACTCCACCTGCCCCATCCAGTCGCTGGCGCCGCCGCCGCCCGCGCCACCCCATTTCTTCCGGTGACCGTTCCGGCGCTTCCCCGACCTATCCCCGTGCCGCCGCAGCTTCCCCCGTCTCCCTCTAGTCACCGCCGCCCGTCATCGCCGCGGCTTCTCCGACGAATAGCGCCCGGCGCCCACTGCCGCTCGGCGCCCGCAAGGTGTTCGACAAAACACCCGCGAGGTATGTATTGCTTCAACTTCACATTTTTTACATGAATTTGGTGCATGTTGTTTGTAGTTTTTATAGCCTAGTTTAAATTGAACATTGTAGATGAGTTCATCATATGATTCTTTCGAAGAAGAATTTGATATGGAAGAGGAGGAGGATCTTGCAATGATCCTAGCTATGCACATCAATAAAAAACTGAAGCACGGTGGTTCGGTTATGGGTCGGCAAAAAAATTGGAGGGATAGGATCGATGCCCACAACAGATTGATCAGGCATTATTTTGTGGAGAATCCCACATACCCCGAGTCGTACTTTCGTCGCAGGTTTAGGATGAGCACTGAGTTGTTCGGGCGCATTGCAGAGAAACTAGCGAGCCATGACCGGTTTTTTCAGCAAAGGAGGAATGTCGTCGGAGAGCTCTGGCATAGCACCTTTCAGAAGGTGACAACCGCTTTGCATATGTTGGCATACGGTATCCCCGCTGATCTAGTTGATGATCACTTGGCCATGGGTCAGAGCCAAGCCATCATGTGTGTCAAGCGCTTCGCAGTCGGAATTGTGCAAGTGTTTGGCCAGGAGTATTTGAGATCTCCCAATGCTGAAGACGCCGTAAAGCTATTGGAGATGAACAAAGCTCGCGGCTTCCCAGGTATGCTTGGCTCAATAGATTGCATGCATTGGAGTTGGAAGAATTGTCCTAAGGCATGGCATGTGCAATTCCATGTCCAAAAAAAGGGTTCCACTATAATCCTTGAAGCGGTGGCCCATCAAGAGACTTGGATTTGGCATGCTTTTTTTGAATACCGAGATCTTTGAATGACATCAACGTTGTCAACCGGTCACCACTGATGAATAAGATTGCAAATGGTGAACTGCCACCGGTGCAGTTTGTAGCAAATGGCCGTACATACAACTATGGCTGTTGTCTTGCGGATGGCATCTACCCAAAATGGCAAACATTTGTGAAGCCGTTGAAAAAACAGAAAGGTAAGAAAAATCTTGATTTCCACAATGCTCAGCAGGCGGCTAGAAAGATGTGGAGAGAGCTTTTGGGATTTTGCAAGCCCAATTTTCTATTGTGGGAGGACCGGCTAGATTTTGGTGCAAGGCCACACAGAAGTAATTAACCCATTTGGTGCGCATTTATAATTTATTTAGAAAATAAATCCATTTTGATGGATAAACGGGATTGAACTAGAAGTGGTTCATAAGAGAGGGGAAAATGTGAGATAATTTGGGTAGCACCGAAATATCACAAAAAGGACATGTGCAAAGTATCAAGGTGAGTCTTGGGGTAGAACACCAAAAGGCACAAGGGTTTAGATATTCAACATTCAATAAAATGGCAAATAAAATAGGGTTAGTGTTTAACAAAATATCCAAATTAAGAACAGTATAACCGCACCTAAAGCGAGCCCTCTCAGCGATTCGCGTTTTAGGCCGTCCGATTTCATGATCTGGATGTTTTTGGTCGTTCGATCTCTGTGTGAAGCGATCTGTCCCGCACATGGTTAATATTGGGCCTACTGTCCTATGGGCAGCTGCTCCACAGGCCGAAACGGCGCCCTATGGTTAACTGGACCGTAGGCCAGCCCATTCCCGGTGAGCGCTCGTTTCTCTAACCCTGACCTCTTGTCCCTCCCGTTCGATTCCCAGCCCCATCTCTCCTCCCTCTTTCAACCACGACACAGGCGGCGCCGCCACCATACTCGTGGGGCAGTCAGAGGAGGAACTAATCCAACCGAGGCGCCACGAGGGGATAGGCGAGCAGACCCATCCCTCCCGAGTCATCCTACCGACCTCAACCTTGGGCGGATCCTAGGTCCGCAACCACCACCGGATCGCAGGTCCTCCACGCCAATGGAAATCCTTGTCCAATCGCTGGCTGTTGTTCGTCTCGCCAACGGGGAAGAAAGGAAGTTGTTACTTGCACATGCTGGTCGACTGTCAGTTTAGGGGTGGACACCAACTACAAGCAGTCGTGTGGGTGTTCTGCAGTTCATAAAAATATAACCATTATTTTACTGTTGCACTGCACATTCTCCAACTCCTTGTTATTTGTGCAGATCGATTTCTTATTCAAGACATGGAACAACCGGTAGACTCTGCTCAATTCTTTTCTGCACTAATGCGAGGATGATGATGAGTTCTGCATGAAACAAAGTTTAATTGGTGTTCAGCACAATTCTGGTCAAATGATTCCGGCGAATATTTTGGCTGGTTCTCATATTTTGGTTCAAGGAATTTTTCAATCTACAACGGCTGCTAGCCAGGTAATTAGTTTCCATGAACTGCCATACCTCATATCTCCATGTTTTCAAAGTGTGCTAACTGATCAAGAACCTAATTACGAGGTTTTGCAATTGTTATCTCCCCTGAATTTATATTTCTCCATTACAAGATTGCAACCTTTTTTAAGTACTGGTACAATATGGAAGACACCTTGGCTTTATCTTTCTTCTTGCAAGCACTCTGATGAAACCCTAGCCATGGTCTAGCGGCGCAATGCTCGTCTGCACCATTGCAGCAGCCGTATCCGATGAGCCCAAGATTAACAAGTGCATGCCTTTACCATTCCTGCAATGATTATATTTTCGTTAGGGGACTGACAACCTCTCTTTCTTATCTTCATTCAGTGGTTGAAAGATTGTCTACCAAATATGTGTACTGCAATGATTATCTTCATTCAGAGGTTAAAAGATTGTACATCTCGGCTGTCAATTGAGGCTTTGATCGAGCGATGACAGCTGTTTGATCCCACGAAGGGTTTCTAGATGCGCGCCAGTTAACTGAAGATCGACACTTTTCAGGTTCAGATAGATGGAGCCTGACACTCTCCACCCTCAAGAACCACTTCGGTGCCGCCACACCCGGCAGCGACAAGTTCGGTGGCCTCTTCTCCGCCGACACCGTCGACCAACTCGCCCTCAGAGTTCCCCACATTCAACGCATGTGTGAGCCTCCCACTCCCTTGACCCCCTTTCCTCACACCGCAATCCATCGGCCTTTGATCCGTTTGCACCCTGTTGTAGTTTCCCGGTGGCAGTTTGATGAATTCCAGAAGGCGGCCAAGGAGATGGTGAACCACAAGAAGGAGACGACCACGCTCTCCTTCATCTTCGACAATGGCGTCATCGTCGCGGCCGATTCCTAGGCCAGCTTGTGCGGGTACATATGTAATCCTGCACCTCTTTTTCATGGCATCATACAAGTCTCTTGTATTACAATATTTGCACTATACACATCCTGACGGTTTAGTGGAATGCTTTCTTCAAATTCTCTGGCAAGGTGCTTCACACATAGATAGAATGCTTATTATTAGGTGGTGGTTCAGTTGGTTTAAAGGTGAATGGTGTATAAGAAGCTCACTTGTTGGTTGGTACATAGTAATTTTATTTCTTCCAGTAAGAGATCTTTGACAACTGTCAAATTCTGTTTGGTACTTGCACATGTAAGAGGCAATGGCAGCAATGTTTCTTGTATTATAGTATTTGCACTATACCCATCCTGTATAAACTGTTTTAATGGGAATGCATTCTTCAAATTATCTGGCAAAGCTCCTTCACACAGACAACATGCTTCTTATTAGTTTGTGCTTCAGTTAGTTGAAATGTGAATGATGTATAAGAAGCCCAGTTGGTGCTTTCTACAGAGTAATTTTATTCATCCCAGTAAGAGATCTTTCAAATATATCAAATTTTGTTCGGTACTTGCATATTATGTATAAAATGCGGCAATGTTACCCATGTAAATTCAAAAATATTTGCACACCATATGACAAGGTGAACTAACCTGGATCTCTTGTATGATCTAATTAGTATGTACTACTTTGCTTCATCTATATACAACATGATGTGCTCTTCACTTGTATACATCTCGATCCAATGTTATTGGACTTTATTCAGCTATAATCAATTTCTTGATATGGACCTGGATCTAGATGAGAGGATCATACATAAATCAACTTCGTGCAGCCAATATCAGTAGTGTTGTCAAGATGAGGCGGTTGACAAGGAGATGGGAATGACAAAGCTCTTCTGCTTACTTGAGATCCAAGTAATAAACACAATCATACTGCAACTTTCGTACATGCCCTCCATTTATGGTAGAAAAATCTACAATCTAAATTGTAATGTTCAGACATGAGCATTGAGCGTACATTTCTCTTGACACGAGACACTTAATTTAAAAAAGGTCATAGGCATACACATTTAGGACAGTAACCTTTGAATTTCCAGTGATGTTTGTTCATCAACGAATGAATGGATATGCCTGCAATTGTTGCATGCAAAGAGAACAACTTCGAGGACGGCAGCCAGAACCTGTACCCCTTCCTGGAACACGACCCTGTCGTCCCCAAGTACTACAATTTCAGGGATCAACAAACAACAGCGAGCCCAAGCAGAAAAATCGAATATCAAAAAATCTGTCCAGGCCTAACAGTTGTTGGAAACATAATAAAAATAGTACTGAAAAGTATGATTTGCCATATTTGATTTTCAAAAAGGCAAGATCCAGAGCAGCTGACAAAGACTAAATCATTGATCTTTATCTTGGTGCAGACGATTTGCCTAGAGAAGACGGAACCAGCAATTGCTTTGTGGTGCAGGACAGGGACAAGCACACACACATTTCTGCTTCCTTTGTGTTCGAGAAAACAAGTGGTCATTACATAATATTTTAAAAGAAGTTTTTTACTCATCAGTTACAAATACGTAATCAAGAATGAAAAATGAAAAGCCATAAGAACTTTATTATTGCCACCCATTGATAAACATATAATATTTCATTAAAGGCCCACATATAATATTTCCTTTTTTGAGAAAACCATGGTCTATTGATGTGACTGCGTGTGCACTTCACAAAAAAAGGCCCACAACAACCCAAGAAATAAAGAAATTCTATTACGTGGCCCATAACATCCTAAAAATATATATATATAAACAAAATAGATGTTTTTACAAAAAAAAATTGCAAATCTATTTCATCCAAAATTCCTAATACACGGGCGCAGCAACGCGCGCCATTCCTGATCTAGTTAATCCTTAATACAATGCGACTTGCTGCTTAGGCAATGCTTATGAGATGAACATGATGCATAATTAATATCTAAGACAAGTGTTGGTCCTATGCAGTTATACTCAACTATATTACCGTCAACTTAATGCGGTAAAAGTAAATGAGACTATTAATGGTATGAAAAATTTCCTTGACACAACTTACCAGATTCAAGAAATTTTGCACAAGTTACCTTGTCTGGACAGAACTGTAACACCGTTTAACTGTTTTTTTGAACCACAAATTATTAGTTTAATTTTTTTGTGGTACTACTTAGCATTTTTAAAAACGGGGATACTTTTCTTAAATCCAATAAATTATGATAAAGAGAAATTTAAAATCTTAAGTAGTGCCGCAAAATATTTTATATATAATGAATAGTATAATTTACTCGCATTTCAGAAAGAGGTACAAATACTTCTATTGTGTCAAGAGGTTCGGATTGATACTTTGCAAGGTTGGACTGTTCGTATTAGTTACCATGTTTTATTTTGTAACTGGAATTACGAGATATTAATTGGCCAATAAATACTCAATTTGTTTTACAAAAAATAAAGCTCATGGATGCTGCGGATATAGGAGTCCTGTTTGGAATGCATAAATGCCAAATAATTT
This sequence comes from Triticum urartu, assembly GCF_003073215.2. Taxonomy (NCBI): domain Eukaryota; kingdom Viridiplantae; phylum Streptophyta; class Magnoliopsida; order Poales; family Poaceae; genus Triticum; species Triticum urartu. Next base: position 681,672,686 of record NC_053023.1, on the reverse strand, counting down.
CAGCAAAAAATGGACGACTTTGCTTTTAAGACATGGTCAGATCATTAGGTTTGGAAAGAAAATGAAAGCGGCCTTAGATGTTGGGCCTTCAATGGGCCACAACGGCTCCTCCGACCGACTTCCGGCCTTCGCGGCCTCGCTTCACTAGGGATTCAGGGTTTTCTTGACGGCTGCGTTTCCTCCTACAAAAGCGCACCCACGTCCGCGGCGCTTCCATTCTCACCATTTCATCACCACCCGGCGAGCGGGGGAGAGGAGAGCAGGGGCAGCAACCGGCGGCAAGGATGCAGATCTTCGTGAAGACGCTGAGGGCGGAGACCATCACGCTCGAGGTGGAGAGCTTCGCGGCCGTCGACAGCGTCAAGGCCAAGATCCACGACAAGGAAGGTACGCGCCCTCCGCCTTCGCCCATGACGGCCTCCGGTCGCCTTCACCGGCGTCGGTTCTGTTGCTGCTTTGTTCGATGATCTTGCCCCGATTCAGAGCAGATCGTCCTCCGTGACGAGCATTTTTGGGTTAGAAAATATCATGGCTTCTCCGCTAGCTTATATGTTGGATTGCCTTGCAATTGACCTCGGGGTAGGACAAATTAGGCTCCTTTTGTAGGCCATCCGCCTGGATCTTGTGGTGCCAAATTAACTGCGGACGTCTTGTGGTGCCAAATTAACTGCGGACGCTATGTTGGTTTCAATAACTGCAGGTATCCAGCCGGACCAACAGCGCCTCATCTTCGCGGGGAAGCAGCTCGAGGATGGCCGCACCCTGGCCGACTACAGCATCCACAAGGAGTCCACGCTTCACCTCGTGCTGCGCCTCGTCGGCGGTGGCAGGGGCTCGTGCTACCCGTTCAGGTTGGAGCCTAACCTGCTCGCGCTTGCGCTCAAGTACAGGCAGCACAAGCTTGTGTGTCGCAAGTATGTTACTACTCCTTGGACAATTTCTTTCACTGTGCATCGATATGCCGCTGTTACATGCATGTTTGTGTCTGCAACTTTGGGTGTCTATGAGCTTGTGAATTGCCATGTTTCTGTTGTGCTCTGTTCAATGGGGATCATATCTTTGTCTGTGGTTTGGATCCAGATAACTACTAGCTTATTAGTGTACTTTTTATGATTTTATCAAGCGCTAGTTGAGGTGTAGATGGACTATTTCTTTCACCATATACATTGATATGCTGGGATATGCTGTTGTTATTTACATACGTTTGTATCTGGATGTCTATGCATGACAGAAGCTTAATTGTGAATTACGATGTTTGTTTTGTCGTCTGTTGGATGGGGATCGATTGCGTATGTAGATCATATCTCTGTGTGGTTTGGATCCAGGAAAGTAACTTATTAGCATACTTTTAATCAAGTACTCCATTTGGATGGAGTATTAGTTGATGCCTTACTCTATTTGCCACAAGTACTAGCTATGGTCATTCACAAGAGTGTGTACGTATATCCTAACTTGTCCATGATTTTGCGTTGCAGGTGCTATGCACGCCTGCCCCTCAGGTCAACAAACTGCCGGAAGAAGAAGTGCGACCACAGCAATGACATCAGGCCCAAGGAGAAGCTGCGCTTCCATTGAAGCATTGGAAACATGACCTAAGTGACATGCCATAGCTGGATTAACCGGGAGTTCACAGTTTGGTTCGAGTCTTTCTCGGATATAAAGTTTCATCCTAGTTTAAATGATGCTACCTAGTTGCTCTTGCATTACTAGTTTCTGTCGTAGTACTGCAATTCGCTCTTCCATGAATGATGAAATCAAGTATTTGAGATCTACTAGCTAGCTTGAATGATGATGAAGTCAAGTAGTGCTCTTGCTTCCTATATTTCTGTCATGTGCTATGGTTGAATCTAGTTTCTCAGGCCAGCATTTCCTGCTAATTAATTACATGAAATGCAAACTTTCGTTGTCCAAATTAATGTTTGCAACTCTGCATTTGCTGCTGCACATCTCTATCTGGTGCCCATTTTGTTAGGAAACCAAATGCCGTCCATGTGCGTGCCAAACAGAGTTCCAGTAGTGAAATCAGATTACCTTGTCACCTTCACTGAATTCATGCTTGTTGCCCCATACATACTGCCAGCCCGTGTCAATCAGGTCATGCCGTAGATTTATAGATGAAATTTCCACCACGACTCTGTCGTCGCCGGGTACATTTCATCCCCGGGAAGGGAAGGGGCCATACTCGGGATCTGTTCATTGTTGCAGAATTCGGAAACTATACAGTTACAAGACATTACAAAGCATGGACACCTGAACCTGAATGTAAATGTGGCAAGCAAGACTAGCTAGATTGTGGCACCTGATTCAGAGGTACATCATCGTAGTATAGGGAGATGGATTTCTGTAGGTGCTGAATCTTCTGGTACTCATTATTCACCTGCTATATGTCATCAAATTCCCCACGCTTGAGCTACATAACCGAGGCCCATTTGCATTTCCTTTCATATCGGTTTTGTTGTTTTCTTTTTTCGTCTTCCATTTCTATTAATTTTTTGTTTATCTTTCATTTTTATATTAATATTTATTTTTACATATTCCTTTTTAAAAACTGAATATAAATACTTTTGATAAATAAGCAAACATTTTTTAAACATGTAAACACTTAAAAAAACTAGATAAACACTTTTCTGGAAAGAAAATAGGTGAATATTTTTTCAATTATTTGAACATTTTTGTCAACACTTTTAAAAGTTACAAGAATATGTTTTAGAGGTATGGACATATTTTTGAAATTACACATTTTTCGGAAAATACATGAAGATTTTGTTCCCTACAAACATGGTCAAACTTTATGAAGTTTGACTTAGACAAATCTTATATGCGAAGTAAAAAAACAGAGTACATGAAATCCATTTCAAAATATGTGAACACAACTTTAAAAATAAAAAATTTTAGAAGTACATGAATATTAATCTTTGATATGTGCAAGTTTTCTTATAACAAAAGAATACTTTTACTTATTTTATTTTTGAATTAACTATAATATACATTAGTTTAGCCAAAATAACTAGTTCAAGGGCTCCGGTTTCAAAGGTTACCACCAAGCCCCCCTGGTAGCTAGCGCAACTTGTCATCACAAGAAAATTTTGCTGGGTTTTTTTCTCGCCGCAAGAAGAGGGGACTCATCTTACTGCTTTTTCCACAAGATCCAAATTAAAAAAAATATCTTGTCAATCGAGCATCTTTTGGGTAGACCCCTTTGCCATTTCCCTAGGCTGGTTTTTTACAATTTGGTTTCTTTTTATTACTCTTATATTTTTCCCGATTTAGGGCATGTTCTTTGGTTTTTGTTAATTTTTCCTATTTATGGTTGGATTCATTATTTTCTTTGGTTTTTCCTTTTTTTGTTATGGACTGTGATATTTGGCACATGTGTGCCATATAAGCAAAACTGCCACACTTCTACTTCTTTCATTTTAAAATACCACACGGTCCCCTTTTCTTCGACCCCACCTTGTCCCGAACGACCTTGCAGGCTCGCCCGAGAAACCTGCTTCTCCCGCACATCTCACGCGCCCACCTTCGAGAAAATTGCCACTTCTTCATGTCTACCACATGATAAAAAATATTGCGCATGTGGGATTTGAACCCACACCTCCTTGGCACCAAAGCGCGCCACCACAACAACCTCACACTTAGGTATTTGTTGCTCAAACTAAAGAAACTAATCGTTTTGATCTTTTTTTTACAATTGTGTTACTACAAAAAAGTACAGAAAATTACCACGATTTTCCCTCGGGACAAAGTTACCATGGTATTCGCATGCAAGTTATCAGACCTGTGTTGCGTAAGTTACCGTGCTATTTACATAGAACTTACCAGGTACTATGTTTCAACAACTACACCCCTTTCAAAGTTACCACTGTGTTATAAGGTCTTGGATGTGTAAAATACCGTGGTACTTACACATAAGTTATCAGGATATGCGTATATCAACCTCGTCCTTGGTCAAAGTTACCATGGAGGATTGTACATGAGTTACCAGGTCTACAGTTCGTATATCATCATGGTACTTACACTTAAAAACCTGGGTGTGTTTCGGTAACTTTTTTCATAACTTTTTCGATGATTTTCCGTAACTTATCACGCCTATAGCGGGTCAAAGTGGGCCGTTTTTCTGGGCCAACCGACGAGCACATGTGCCTCCTCATGACACTAAACATTATGTGGCTTTTCTGTGGCACATCATGTGTTGTGTTCATCTAAGAGGCCTCGCGAGGCGAGTGTATGTTTTTAACAACTTGTTTTCCTTTGGTAAAACATTACCATCATGTTTATATTGTAACTTATCGGTTATGCGGTGCTTATATTATCATGTTATTCACACAAAAATTATCGGGAATGTTTTGAACAACTTTTTCCCGGGACAAAAGGTTATCATGGTGATTCTAGGTAATCTATCAAGCCCGCGGTGCTTAAAATATCATGCTATTTACACAAAGTTTATCAAGGGTATGTTTCAGCAAAATTTCCCCCCACGGGTCAAAAACTTATCATGGTGTTTAGTTATCGCGGTGCATATGTTTTCATGCTATTTACACATAAAAATACCAAGGGAGGGAGGTATAGTACCGTGCTATTTACACAGAAGATACCGGAGTATCTTTTCAAAAAAAAATCCCTATGGTCAAAGTTACCATGGTGTTTCTATCTCAGTTATCAGATGTGCATTGCGTATATTACCATCTATTTACACATAAATTATCTGGTATATTTTCACATTTTTCTTCCCCAATGGTTAAAGTTACCACGATGTTTGTATCTAAATTATCAGGTCTATGGCGTGAATGTTATCGTGCTATTTATAGAAATTACCCGGGGCCGGGGTTCAATAATTTTTTTCCCAATGATCAAAGTTACCACGATGCTTTCACCAAAGTTATCACGCCTTCAATGCTTATGACCATGCTACTTACACATAATGTACCGTGTGGTATACAAAAGTTATCATGTTGGTGGTGCGTCATTTATCGTGGTGGTGATGGAGAATTTACCACGGGAAAAGTTTATGTGTCAGGTTTGATAGGTGAAACAAAAGTTTTTCAGTGATAAAATATTAAAGGCAAAACATGTCAAAAACAGTATTTTCCTTAGCTTGGTTAACAATGAGTGTCATAGGTGAGATGGTTGGCTCCCTTTGTTGATTACCTGCAGACCAAAGATCAAATCCCATTTAAAGCATTGTTTTTGCCCAAAAATCTGAAAGGCGCGTGGGGACGTAACAAGGAAGGAAATCAGGAGGGCGGGAAAGGAAGGAGATCGGGAGGACGTGCCGGAATGGAAGGAGATCGCGAGGAAAGAAAAGAGATAGCGAGGACGTGCGGGAAAGGAAGGAGATCGGGAGGGTGTGGCAGTTTTGCAATCTGCCACACGGTTGCCACTTACATATTTCCTTTTGTTATTCTTATTTTAATTTTGTAGACATGAACATTTAAAAAAATATATACAATGAGCATTTTCCAAATACATGGCGAACATACCTCTATTATATGACAAACATTTTTCAGCATGCAAATTGAATTTTTTTTTCATATACATGGTGGCCATTTTTCAAATATACAATGAACATTTTACAAAAGATATTTATTTATTTATTAATACTTAAAAATGTTATTACTAAAAAATGATGGGATTAATAAATAATGTACTAGGATAAATAAATAATGTACAAGGTAATAAAAGTGTATAAATATAAGATTGAATGGGTATATGGAACGTACTTACATACATAGGCACACGATGCCATACAGTGTGAGTTTTCATAATGTTCAGAAGGCTATCATGCCCTTCTTAACAAAAAGTTCTAATTCACACGGTTGATTGTTAAATACGGTAAACCAAAACTAAACACATATGTAATATGTCAACTTTTTTGTTGTGGTTCGTTTTGGTTGTAAGGTAAGAAAAGAGTGTCTATTAATCAGTTGCCTGAAGAAAGTTCAGGTTTCAGTTGATTCTCCATCGCGTCTTCGCTCTCCTCCCTCTTCCATTGCCGCCTTAGTCTTCCTCGCGCCGCTGTCGACCCGCCCTTCGGCACCGGCACCATCGTCCCCCATGCCCCACCCTGACTTCATTGCCTTGCCACCTGTCATGCCCAAGCCGCCTCTGCCCTGGCCAACCCTCTAAATGCCCCTTCTCCCCCCCACCCCTCCCTTTCCCGGCATCGCATCATACCCACACCCGTTAAGCTCCACCTCACCGCCATCAGTGATGTTGCGGCCAACCTCATCGTCCCCTGTTTGTGCTTTGCGCCTCACACAGAATCGACTGTTGCCTGAAACCTGAAAGAATAGCAAACGTGAAAATAAATCAATTGCAAGACTAAAATCACTAAATATGGCCTTCTGGGCCATTTGTCCGAAAGGACCGGTTCAACAAGCGTGCAAGGTTTAGTTATGGACAGCATAGGGCCGTCCAGAAGCCCAGAACCGCTGCCCCGACCGAGTCGCGATCTTCTTGGCGGCCACGCCTCCCGTTTCTACCTTTGCAAGCTAGGGTTATGGGGCTTTCCGTAGCGACCCCGTTGCCTCTCTCGGCTTCCTGCCTATATAAGGACATCACGCGTGCAGCAGTCGATACCAACACCAACCACAACCCGTCCAGAGGAGAACGAGAGCCATCCACGACACGGCAAGATGCAGATCTTCGTGAAGACGCTGACCGGGAAGACCATCACGCTCGAGGTGGAGTCCTCAGACACCATCGACAACGTCAAGGCAAAGATCCAGGACAAGGAAGGTACATATACGTGAACGACGAATCACTACGCCATCTCTTCCGTCTAGTCGACGGCTGATCGTACGTCTTCAGCAGCGTTGCATCGGATCTTGCATACTCTAGTTGCTTTAAAACCCGCCTAGTTTGTCTTACCATGCGCACCTCACTACTAATATGGTCTTGGTACGCTTGTTGAATTTAATTAGTTCATAGCTAGAATCCTCCATGTTGTCTTGTTCGACAATCACGGTCTGAAACAGAGCAGATCGACGTGTGTGATGTCTCTCTTTGAGCTAGATAAAGACTTTTCTACATATCCGAGGTTAGATAGGTTTGGATCGGCTTGTTTGTTCTTCTGTGGTAACCTGCGGTAGGACGTACATGGACCAGATTGGTTTATCATCTCTCTCTGGATGTACTTCAGGGAAGGACTAATTGTGGAAGTTTCTGTTTTTCTGTAGGTATCCCGCCGGACCAGCAGCGCCTCATCTTTGCAGGGAAGCAGCTTGAGGATGGCCGCACTCTGGCCGACTACAACATCCAAAAGGAATCCACGCTTCACCTGGTGCTGCGCCTCCGCGGCGGCAGCAGAGGTGGATACCCCAAGAACCTTGAGCCCAACCTCCGCATCCTTCCTCAAAAGTACAATGAGAACAAACTAGTCTGCCGCAGGTATTCTCCTGTTTCATGGGTCGGTGCCTATGCATGCAGCGCATGAATTTTTATCTTGCTTATTTTTTTAGTTTATGCATGTGTAGACAAATGTTCGTGTTGTTAAGAGCGTTTTGCCAAACAGAGGTTGATCGATCTCACCTTCAATATCATCCCCTTTCTTTGCTTTGCGGTTATATATTGAAAGTCAAACTGACCAGCGGTTTTGGTTTGCTTGCTATAATGGCTGATTTCTGTGAACAATAGAATTAACTACTCCCCCGTCCCATAATATAAGAACGTTTTTTAACACTACTCTAGAGTCAAAAACGCTCTTATATTATGGGACGGAGGGAGTAGATGTTTGATATGCACATGATTAATTAAGATGTGTGTAGTACTCCCTCGCAACTTAAAAGCTTTAACAGAGTTCTCATCAATGCTTAAATTGAAGTCACTGATTAATCATTAGACTTGTCTCAAATAGTCACTGCCTTGCAGGTGCTATGCACGCCTACCCGCCAGGGCCACCAACTGCCGTAAGAAGAAGTGTGGCCATAACAATCAGGTGGGAGAACCTTATTTCCCTGTGTTATTGAAGTACTTTACCCATTTACACAGAGGCTAACATCTGTCCTGTTCAGCTGTTCTTGGTTATCATAACACTAAATATCTTGTTCGGTCTTAATCTTTTGAGCAATATGTCACCATTGCATACTTAGAGTTGTTCTTGGTTACTATTGTCAGCTTTGTATAATGTTGTTGTGCAAAATAATTACATATAGATGATAACTTAAACTGAACAACTTTTGTTCTAGTAATGATTTTTCTTACCTTCTCTTTCAGCTAAGGGAAAAGAAGAGGTTTATGTCCAAGTTTGCGAATGCTTCTTAAACATTGGAAATGCGTCTGGAGCCATATAGACTGGATTTTAAGTTCTGTCCTAGTTTGAAGTCATGTTGGATTTTGCTGAATCGTCTAGCGTCGTCATATATATTGGAGTCTAAGTTTTGTCCAGTTGATAGTCCTCTTGGATTTTGAACCTATGGATGCTTTGGAATATATTATCTATCAAATATCCTGATTTATACGAGTTGTTTATTTTGATTTCTTACGTGTTTGCTTAATCAACTGAAAAAAAGAAAAGAGTCACCACGAATCTCCGCACGAAATCAAATGATGTAGGAAGAGAGCTAGTCACACCCCACCTTTTTATTAAATATTTACTAGTTGTTGTGTATTGACACTTGGCCCGTCGGCTAAATCAATAGCCCACTAGGAGGCAATGATTTTGGCCACCGCACGACAAACTTATATCATTGAACCGCTCCAACGAAAATTTAATACTTTTAAAACCAATCTAGTTGAGCTTACATGAGGGTTGGCCTACGCGAGCTACACCATGCACCTATTCAGACTACAAACAGTTTTTAACACATGAACACTTCTTAGAATTAGATGAACACGTTTAAAAAATGGTGATTTTTGAAATCCATAACATTTTTCTTACACAACCATTTTTTTAAGTGCATGGGCACTTTTTATATGGTCACGGGCATTTTAGATGAGGCGACATACAATTAAATGAGGAAAGAGAATGTTATATCAATATGATATTGTATCATATTAAATAATTAATGTACTAGTATTGTGCCATGCACTAAGTTATCGGGATCATATCCTAGCACTTGTCCTTGTCGCTTTAATTCTTGCGTTTGCACCTCATTGAACTTTTCTTGTTCTTTGGGCATTGTGGACTCATACACTAGTATGATACTAGTATATGAGCAAATCGTAGCTACACGTGGATATGATGTCATAGCAACACATGATGGAATCAAACTGATTAATTATTTTGTATGAATGCATGATAGTCATAGGCAGTTCAAGCTGTCGAGCATGGCTATAAGTTAGAGCTGGTGGCGCTTTCCAATTATATACAAAATATTCAATGGCCACGCGTCATCCGACATGAGCCATTGGATGAGGCGTTGTGCAACCGTCCGATTTGACAGCTAGACTATGTGAGCAATGCAGCACCCCTCCATCGCAGTCGCCCTCATGTCCCGTGTTGCCGCCTACCGCACTGACGAGGTACCATCGTTACCTTGTAGAGGATAACGGTCGGCGAGATCAGCGGGGTCATCTCCCACACACCAAAACAGCCCGTTGCATTGAAGCTTCTGCCGCCGTCAAGATGAGCAGGTTGGGGCACCACATCGCATTGCATTGCAGCTTCGCCGCCAGCGAGAACTGTCAGTCGCAGACTTCTCGCGTGACATTGACCCCCGCCACCGTAGGTTTTCCATCAAAACCATCGACTACGTATCGAAATGGTGCAAAAAATAATTTAGAGTGATGGCTGTCTTGTTAATTTTTCGTCAGCATCACTCCGTGTCATCAATTTTGCATTTGAACTGAGATATGATTCCTTTGTCGCTATTGTGCAGTGTTGGAAGTGAGGTGTTTAAATGGAGTAAGAATCCGGATATGCCAGTTGATGAAGCTATGTACCTAGGGTAGGGGCACGGACCCGTCCAAAGAGCCCTACCCAAGGACATCCCTAGAAGAAGTCACCTTTCAATCGACTTGAAGGTATCCCACTCGACGGGTTCAAGACACTCGACCAAGAAGCTATCACTCGATCATGAAGCCAACCACTCGACTGCCAGGAGACCTAAAGTCACTCCGCAGGCAAATGGTCGGCTGTTAAGTAGTCTTTATGATCATTATAGCACTTTATTAGGGGCGTTACCAGTAACATCCAACCTTAAATGTACCTTAAACCCTGCATTACTAAGGGCAGGAGGGGGCCGGCGAACTCTATATAAGCCACCCCCTCCTCAGTATGAAGGGTTCGCACCCCTGTAATCCATACACGCATAATCTAGTCGACCGCCTCCGGGCTCCGAGACGTAGGGCTATTACTTCCTCTGAGAAGGGCCTGAACTCGTAAACCTCGCGTGTAACAACTTCCCAATAGCTAAGATCTAGCCTCTCCATATTCACCCCCCTACATCACTGTCAGAGTTAGAACCACGACAGTTGGCGCCCACCGTGGGGCAGGAATCTTAGCGCTTAGTTGGAGAAGTTGCGATCTTTTTCGATCCCTTTGATCATGTTTTCTTGCAGAGTTTTGTTGGAGGACCGCGAGATCCGTCTCGGCGCGCTCACCTTCATCGTCGATGACTCCGCCTGGCTTCAGGAGGCACCACTCGACATCGACGCGCTCCCCGTCCGCGGTGCGACGCACTTCCGCGCATGCATTCGTGGCGTCCTCCTGCGGCAGCCATCGACCCAGTATCGGTCGACCCCTGCGTCGTCTCCCCGCCCTGTCTCCCACCAGCGCAAGCGCTCCGGTCGGTCAAGACTTCAGCGGTGGGTGAGGCATGCCGTGGCCCACCAGTCGGCAGCCCCACAAGTCGCGGCAATCGAGCCCGTCGAATCCCTCTACGGCCTGTTCGACCTGTCGACTGGCTCCGTGGAGACCGCATCCGAGTGCGACAGCAGCGACCCAGCGGCTGAGGTTCTGGCGGTCGATGGAACACACAGTCCCCCCGGTTTCCCTCGCACTGACGGAGGCGCGGGTGGGGGCGACCCGTCGCGTCCCCACGACGAGTATCTCCCCGAACCTCTCACGTCATTACAGCGAGAGGAGCTTCGCCGCCGGAACATGGACGCGCTCCACACTCCTATTGTTGGAGAAACCCCCGAGGCCCGGGCCTTGGAGGACGCGCGCCTGGCTAATCTGGCCGAGCACACTCGACTGGAGAATCTCCAGCGAATACTCGACGAGCAAACGCGTCAGCGAGCTCCCGAGTCCAGTCGACGTCAGCAAGCTCCCGAGTCCAGTCGGCGTCGGCTCTTCTCGCCGCCTCAGGTATATCGAACCCCAGTTCAGAATTTGGCCGCTGCAGCCCGTATAGCAGAATCAATTCAGCCCTCCCAGTCAGAGGCTGGCAGGGGCTTGTTGCAGATCAGAGCGCTGCTCCGGGCGGCGGGAAACCAGAATTCCGCTGTTTCTCAGTCACGGGATAGGATCCACAGTCGATCCGTTGCAACGGATACAGTCCAGTCGGCTCACAGCCCGAGATCGCCCCCGAGGCATGAGGGACGTGGTGACCGGCAGGATCAGTACAGAAGAAATGAGTAGTATGATCACCGATTCTATCGTGATGATCGACGTCGAGTGCCAACCCCTCCCCCGAGGAGTGGGTCGTATGCGCCTCAACGGCAAGATGACAGACGCCCTCACAGTGTTGGGCAAAGGATTCCAGTCGACCCCAGGGACCCAGGCTTTGATGCGAGATCTATCCTCGTTCAAGGATTGGTTGACAGAAACAGAGCTCATCGGGAAGGCCACAACAGAGATGCGCCTGCCAGCAGCAGCAGAGTACATGCTTCAGGGCCAGAGTGTTTCAGTCGAGCCATCAGAGCTGTAGTAATTCCTCCCAACTTTAGGCTGGCGACTGGAATCAGCAAGTTCACCGGTGAGTCTAAGCCGGACACTTGGCTTGAAGATTACCGAGTGGCCATTCAAATTGGCGGTGGCAATGATGAGGTGGCCATGAAGCATTTGCCTCTCATGTTAGAGGGCTCAGCCAGAGCATGGCTAAATCAGTTGGCACCCAGCAGCATCTACACTTGGGAGGACCTCTCCCGAGTGTTTGTCACAACCTTTGAAGGGACATGCAAGCGGCCTGCAGGCCTTACAGAGTTGCGGTCTTGCGTGCATAAGCCGAATGAAACTCTGAGGGAGTACATCCAAAGGTGGATCACACTGCATCACTCGGTTGAGAATGTGCCAGACCATCAAGCAGTTTGTGGTTTCAAGGAAGGCGTTAAATACAGAGAGTTGAATCTAAAGTTCGGTCGAACTGGAGAGATGTCTCTGAATCGGATGATGAAGATTGCCACCAAGTACGCTAATGGTGAAGACGAGGACCGACTCCGGAGCGGCAAGCACAAGGCAGTCGCCCAAGAAACCGGAGGGAACTCCAGTCAGAAACAGAAGCGGAAGGCCGAGCCCGCTGCCCCTGGGAGGCCCTGGCCGTAGCCCAGGGAAACTTCAAGGGAAAACCCAAGGGCACCTGGAAGCCCAAGAAAGTCAAGGATCAGGATGGGAACGATGTTTTGGATCTGCCATGTCACATCCACACTAAGAAAGATGAAGAGGGTAATTTTATTTACCCAAAACATACCACTCGGCAGTGCTGGCTCCTAATCCAGCAGTTTCAAGGCAAGCAGTCCAAGGACAAGGAAAAAGAGTCGGACAGAGTTGAGGACAAGAAAGACAGTGACGATGGATACCCCCAAGTCAATTCCACCCTGATGATTTTTCCCGATGTCGAAAGCAAAAGTCGACTGAAAGTCATTAACCGAGAGGTGAACATGGTTGCCCCGGCAACACCCAGTTACCTGAAGTGATCTCAGACTGCCATCACATTCGACCAGTCTGATCACCCGACGCACATTGCCACCCCTGGGAGGCAAGCTTTGGTGGTCGACCCAATTGTTGAAGGCACTCGACTGACTAAAGTCCTGATGGATGGTGGCAGTGGCCTGAACATACTGTATGCTGAAACATTGAAAGGAATGGGCATTCCGATGTCCAGGCTCAGTACCAGTAACATGAGTTTCCACGGAGTCATTCCTGGGAAGAAAGCCCAATCACTCGGCCAGATCGCTCTTGATGTGGTTTTCGGTGATTCAAAGAATTACCGCAAGGAAAAGTTGACATTGGAGGTTGTGGACTTCCAAAGTGCTTATCACGCCATTTAGGCAGGCCAGCTTACGCACGCTTCATGGCCCGGCCATGTTATGTGTATCTCAAACTGAAGATGCCTGGCCCCAAAGGTGTGATCACTGTTACGGGCAATCGGAAGAAGGCGGAAGAGTCCTTTCAGAAGGGCTCAAAGATTGCAGATGCTCAGATGGCAGTGGTCGAGCTGCAAGAGTACCAAAAGACTGCCGATCCAAGCGAGTTGCTACGAGCCAAGAAGCCTGCTTCAGAATCAGCTTTTCAGTCGTCCGGTGAAACAAAGACAGTCCACATTCACCCGACCGACCCCGATGCTGCCCCAACTCACATCTCAACGACGCTTGACTCCAAATAGGAAGAAGCGCTCATCCAGCTCCTCCGTGAGAACTGGGACATCTTCGCATGGAAACCCTCTGACATGCCTGGAGTTCCCAGGGGGCTGGCTGAGCACCGTCTACGAGTCGACCCAAAATTCAAGCCTGTGAAGGAACATCTTCGACGGTCCGCCGTCCAGAAGAAGCAAGCCATTGGCGAGGAGGTGGCTCGGCTCTTAGCAGCAGAGTTCATCCGAGAAATTTACCACTCCGAGTGGCTCGCTAATGTCGTCATGGTCCCCAAGAAAGACAAGTCACTTCGCATGTGCATTGATTTCAAACATATCAATCGGGCCTGCCCGAAAGATCATTTTCCTCTCCCTCGCATCGACCAAATAGTCGACTCAACTGCGGGATGCGAGAGGTTGTCTTTTCTAGATGCTTATTCCGGGTACCATCAGATCCGTCTGTATGGACCCGACGAAATCAAAACAGCTTTCATCACCCCATTCGGATGCTTCTGTTATGTCACCATGCCGTTCGGCCTCAAGAACGCCGGAGCCACGTTCATGGGAATGATTCAGAAGTGTTTACTCACTCAAATCAGTCGGAATGTGGAGGCATACATGGATGATATTGTGGTCAAGTCACGCAAAGGTTCCGACCTGCGAGCTGACCTTGCCGAAACCTTTGCCAACCTCAGGAGGTATGATATCAAGCTCAATCCATCAAAGTGCACATTTGGAGTTCCAGGTGGAAAGTTACTCGGTTTTCTCGTTTCCGAACGGGGGATCGACGCCAATCCTGAAAAAGTTGGCACCATACTCCGGATGAAGCGTCCCGTTCGCGTGCACGATGTCCAAAAGCTTACAGGCTGCTTGGCCGCCCTAAATCGATTCATTTCTCGTCTCGGTGAAAAGGCGTTGCCCCTTTACCGACTGATGAAGAAGTCTGACAAGTTCGAGTGGACTCCAGAAGTTGATGCAGCATTTGCAGAGCTCAAAGCTCTGCTCTCCACCCAGCCGGTGCTTGCTGCCCCAATCAGCAAAGAGCCTCTGCTGCTTTACATTGCAGCCACAGGGCAAGTTGTCAGCACAGTACTTACGGTCGAGCGGGAAGAAGAAGGAAAGGCCTTCAGAGTTCAGCGCCCAGTCTATTATGTGTCTGAAGTTTTGACACCTTCAAAACAAAGATACCCTCACTACCAGAAGCTTGTATATGGGATTTATATGACCACGAAGAAGGTTGCGCATTACTTCTCTGACCACTCCATTACAGTCGTCAGCGACGCCCCGCTGTCAGAGATTCTGCATAACAGAGATGCAACTGGTCGAGTGGCCAAGTGGGCGATTGAACTCCTTCCCCTAGATATCAAGTTTGAAGCAAAGAAGGCTATCAAGTCCCAAGCAATCGTAGATTTCATCGCCGAGTGGATTGAGCAGCAACTTCCGACTCAAGTTCACTCGGAGCACTGGACCATGTTCTTCGATGGATCTAAGATGCTGAATGGTTCCGGTGCTGGGGTAGTATTAGTCTCCCCCCCCGAGGAGATAAGCTCAGATACGTTCTCCAGATTCACTTCGATTCCTCCAATAATGAAGCAGAATATGAAGCACTTTTATATGGGTTGCGCATGGCCATTTCACTCGGCGTCCGTCGCCTCATGGTCTATGGCGACTCAGATTTGGTGGTCAATCAGGTGATGAAGGAGTGGGACGTCAGAATTCCGGCTATGACTGGTTATTGCAATGCAGTGAGAAAGCTAGAAAAGAAATTCGAGGGGTTAGAACTTCATCACATCCCCCGACTGAAAAATCAGGCAGCTGACGATTTGGCAAAGATAGGCTCCAAGAGAGAAGCCATTCCCAGCAACGTGTTCCTGGAACACATTCACTCGCCGTCAGTCCAAGAAGATCCCTTTACAGAAGAAGCCCCGCAGCCGAAAAGTGCCACGGATCCGACTGAAGTCGAAGTTCCTGCTGTGGTCGACCTGATCATGGAAGTCTTGGCTATCACCCCCGACTGGACGATATCGTACATCGCGTATATCCTAAGGAAAGAACTCCCAGAGGACGAAGAAGAGGCTCGACAGATCATCCGCCAATCCAAGGCCTTCACAGTCATAAAGGGACAGTTGTATAGAGAAAGCGCGACTGGAATCGGTCAGAAGTGTATAACACCAGAAGAGGGTCGGATACTCCTTGATGATATCCACTCGGGAACCTGTGGTCACCATGCGTCCTCTCGGACCATTGTGGCTAAAGCATACCGAGCGGGATTTTACTGGCCAAGAGCAAATGAGATGGCAAAGGAGATAGTCGACAAGTGTGAGGGGTGCCAGTTCTACTCCAACATGTCACACAAGCCTGCATCAGCCCTGAAGACCATTCCACTCGTCTGGCCCTTTGCTGTCTGGGGACTAGACATGGTTGGTCCACTGAGAACAGGCAGGAGCGGTTTCACTCATGTGCTGGTGGCAGTCGACAAGTTTACCAAATGGATTAAAGCCAAGCCCATCAAGAACCTCGATGCTGGCACTGCTATCAGTTTCGTCAGAGGACTAATATTCAGATATGGAGTCCCTCATAGCATCATCACTGACAATGGGTCAAACTTCGATTCGGACCAGTTCAGAGCTTTTTGCGCCTCTCAAGGCACACGAGTCGACTACGCATCGGTCGCCCATCCCCAGTCGAATGGACAAGCCGAGAGAGCAAATGGTCTGATTCTCAAAGGACTAAAGCCTCGACTGATGCGTGATCTCAAGCACGCAGCGGGCGCTTGGGTCGACGAACTTCCGTCAGTTCTGTGGGGATTGAGGACCACCCCTAACCGGTCGACTGGAAGAACTCCATTCTTTCTGGTCTATGGAGCCGAAGCAGTTCTGCTGACTGATCTTCTTCACAACGCACCCCGAGTCGAACTCTACACTGAAGATGAAGCAGAACAAGCCTGGCAAGACGCAGTCAACCTCCTAGAAGAAGAAAGGGAGATGGCCATGATCAGATTGACCATCTATCAACAAGACTTGCGTCGATTCCATGCCCGGCATGTGAAGAGTCGAGCCTTCCAAGAAGGAGATTTGGTCCTCCGAGTGGATCAACAGAAACCACACAAGCTTGCTCCTACTTGGGAAGGTCCCTTCATCGTCACTAGAGTCCTCCACAACGGAGCGTATCACCTCTACAATGTTGATCGCCAAATCGACGAGCCGCGAGCTTGGAACGCGGAGCTGATCCGCCACTTTTACACTTGAGTTCCTTCCTCTAAAGATGTAATAAGAGAAACTTCTGTAGTTCATCAAAGACAAGAGTGTTCCAATGATTGCTGTCACTTTTGTTTGCATACGAAATCCCCCAGTGGGTGACTTAGCCGCGAATCCGTTTCGCCTAAGTTTGAAAAAATCCTACGAGTGGAGAGCACCTCCCACTCGGGCTTAGCTTGTGGTCCAGTACTCACCTAAGTTTTCTCCCACGTAGAGACTTAGCTGCAGTCAGGCACTCGCCTAAGTTTTTGAAAAAATCCTACCGAGTGGAGATCAAACCTCCCACTCGGGGGCTTAGCTGCAGCCCAGTGCTCGCCTAAGTACGGAACGCAGCCCGATCCACAAGGACGACGAGGTGCAAATCGACTGCTACCTTCTCCTTCGGAGCTGCACCACAAATACAAAGTTATTTCGAGCGAAGACCAAGTTACACTCGACGGATCATCCATAGAGATGTTCAATGATAAATCAAGTATTCGAGCCCTCGACTCGGCAGAGTTTAACTGTTACAATTCCACTCGGCATTCCGAGGCAAATTTAAGGCGGAGTTTAATGGTTACAAAATACACTCGGCATTCCGAGGCAAATTCAAAGTGAAGCGTAAAAAGTTTTTCATTCCTCAGGTGGAGGACTGGAAGGGGCGACGAACTCATCCAAGTCGATCCCGTCCGTGATACGGGTGGCAGCAGCAATGAATGTCTCCATGAAGTCCTGGAAGTTGTGCTTCCTCGTATTGGCAACTTGGATGGCAGCCAGCTTCTCCTCCCGCGCCTCCTTGCAATGGACGCGGACCAGAGACAGAGCCACATCAGCGCCACACCGAGCAGAAGACTTTTTCCACTCCTGCACTCGGTCAGGGATTCCGTTAAGTCGAGTCATCAGAGACTCGAGATCGTTCTGGAGCGTAGACTCTGGCCAAAGTGCCGGGTCGATCCGCGACATGGCGACCTTCAGTCGAGCCAAGTAATCCACGACACCGTCAATGCGAGATTCCAGTCGGAGCAGATTCATGGCAGCTTCATCTTTCACCGGAGAGTTGATTGGATCCAAACCTGTTTCAATCCGCCCAGTCTCCTCTTCAAAGTTCTGGCAAAGCTCTGCATACACGATCCAGGGATGAGTCAATTTTCATAAGGCTGAGTCGACACAAAAAAAACAGTCGGAACTGAATGTGCACCTTCGAGCTTGATGTACAACTTCTTGGCAAAGCTCCTCAAGTAGCTCTCCAGGTCATCCCTCCTGCGAGCGATGCCTTCCATCTTCTCGCTCAAGATGAGGTTCTCCTTCTTCCAACGTGAAGTCTGCCTGTTGGCTTCATTCAGAGCGGTCTTCAACCTGGTATTCTCTCCTTCTAATTGGTCGATCGAAGCCAGCTTCTGCGTGGCCAGAGCGGTCTTATCATCAGCCTCCTTACGGGCAGCAGCCAAGTCCTGATCCTTCTTCGCCAGAGCTTCTTTCAGTTTGTCTGCAAAGAAATGATGATCGAGTCGGAAATAGCAGAAAGATACTCAAGCCTAAAAACTAACCAGTCGACAAAGGCGTCTTACCTGCAGCGCCGTCTCTGACCCTCTGCAGCTCTGTTCTGGCCAGCTCCAGATCAAGGTTCAGCTGAATTTGCTGCTTCTCCAAGTCAGCCAAGCGGGCTCCAAGATCACAAGATTTCTGAAGTCAAAGGGGAGAAGTTATCATTTCAGTAAAAAACAACAAAGGCAATAAATAGTAAGACTACGGTCGACTGCCAGCAGTCCACCATAGTCTCGGGGACTACACCCAGTGGGTGCACTTAGCGTGCCCCCACCGGTTCCTATCCCACTCGACCGACCCCCGAAGTCGAGTCCAAGACAAGTTGCTTCCGAGTAACTAAGAGACAATGATGGCGTTTCTAAGACTACAGCCGAAGCAAAAACATTCGACAGTAGTCTCGGGGACTACACCCAGTGGGTGCACTAAGCGTGCCCCCACTGTAAAAAAAAGTCGACTGCCCACAGTCGACAAGATACCGTTCCATTCGACATGGCCCGATCAGACCGAGTGAAGAAATACAGCTACAACAATTCAATATAAAGACTACAGTCGACTGCCAGCAGTCCACCGTAGTCTCGGGGACTACACCCAGTGGGTGCACGTAGCGTGTCCCCACTCGTCCAAGAATTGACACCCAGTGGGTGTACAGATATAAAGATCTTCGAAAAAGAGATTCTTCAAAGAACATCTCGTAACAGACCAAGTGTTGAAGTCGACTGACCTGGACGTTGCTCTGAAGAGCCGAGCTTGCGTCGTAAGCCGCCTGGCAAGCCTCCCGAGCCACTTTCACTTGTTCCATCATGATCCCCGCCTGGCGAACAGCCTCCTTCGCAGCAGCCGCTTGGTCCTCAGGGACGGGGTACGCAGCAAAAAGCGAAGACGGATCCGCAGTCGACGCCGAAGGCTGCACACTCGTCAGAGGAATGGCGAAAGTTACGGAAGCCCGAGTGGGTTCGCCATCGTCCCGAGCTACGGCCTCAGGCGCCGGAGTGGATGGTGAGGTCTCGCCAGCCGACGCCCTCTTCTTCCTCTTCACTCTCAGCGGTTCGTTGTCTTCATCGTCTGGGAGGTCGATAACATGAGGAGGAGCTACAAGGAAAACATTCAATCGACCAGAGTTGCAATAAAGGTTCAGTCGACTCAAAGGCAGGACGTCAGCAATCGTACCAGGGTTGGAGGTAACAGCGTCCTCCATCTCTTGGTCGTCGTTCCTGGCGGAGACCTCAGAAGTAGCACTGCTGCAAATCTCGAAAGTCAATCAGTTGGCTCAGTGAATCGACCAAGGATCCGTCCACGGTCGACAAAGGAAAGCAAGTCTTATTATTACCCGGAAATGGTAGGAACAACTATCTTCATCTTGGGCAGAGCCTTGGGCGGCTTGGATGGCGTCGCTCGTGGATGCTTGGGAGCCTTCCCAGTCGGCGGAGGAGAAGAGGTCCGAGGGCGTTTCGACGACTGCCCAACAGGAGCAGTCGCCTTGCCACGTTCCCGTGCTGGATCGTGGGTGAGCTTGGATCGCCCCTCCAGGCGGGGGGGTTCAACCTCCTCCTCCCCTTCGCTGGAGAAGATGTCGTCGCCTCCCTCTCCCTCACCGTCGGACTCCCACTCGCCTTGGTCGTCCCCGCTCTCGCCTCCGCTCGCCTCCCCTTCCTCAGTCGACCCCTGTGCCCGGTTGGGCGTCGAGTACATCTCGGTGCTCGCCTGGAAAACAACAGACAAGACGAAAGTCAATCGACTTATTCAAAGAAGACCAATGCAGAAGACAAGATATCAGTCGGGAGCACAAAGACATACCTGGTCCACCTCATACGAGTTGTCGAGTGGGATTACCCTCCTGGCTCCTCGGGGGTTGTCTTTGTTCCCCGTGATGCTCGACAGCCACCCCTCCACCATCTCGTCGGTGACCTCCTCCGGGTGGACCCGAGTGGTGTCGTCAATGTTGGGGAACGTAGCATAAATTCAAAATTTTCCTACGTATCACCAAGATCTATCTATGGAGAAACCAGCAACGAGGGGAAGGAGAGTGCATCTACATACCCTTGTAGATCACTAAGCGGAAGCGTTCAAGTGAACGGGGTTGATGGAGTCGTACTCGTCGTGATCCAAATCACCGGAGATCCTAGTGCCGAACGGACGGCACCTCCGCGTTCAACACACGTACAGCCCGACGATGTCTCCCATGCCTTGATCCAGCAAGGAGAGAGGGAGAGGTTGAGGAAGACTCCATCCAGCAGCAGCACAACGGCGTGGTGGTGATGGAGGAGCGTGGCAATCCTGCAGGGCTTCGCCAAGCACCACGGGAGAGGAGAAGTACTTGGGAGAGGGGAGAGGGCTGCACCAAAGGCAAAGGTGTGTCTTGAGAGGCCCTCCTTCCCCACTATATATAGGGAGCCCAAGGGGAGGGGGCCGGCCCCTTCAGATCCCATCTGAGGAGGGGGCGGCGGCCAGGGGAGGTTTCCCTCCCCCCCCCAAGGCACCTAGGAGGTGCCTTCCCCTCCTAGGACTCTTCCTTTTAGGGTTTCCCACCCCAGGCGCATGGGCCCTAGGGGGAAGTGGCGCCCCAGTCCACTTTGGGCTGGATCCCTTCCCACTTCAGCCCATGGGGCCCTCCGGGATAGGTGGCCCCACCCGGTGGACCCCCGGGACCCTTCCGGTGGTCCCGGTACAATACCGATGACCCCGAAACTTGTCCCGATGGCCGAAATAGGACTTCCTATATATAAATCTTTACCTCCGGACCATTCCGGAACTCCTCCTGACGTCCGGGATCTCATCCGGGACTCCGAACAACATTCGGTAACCACATACAAACTTCCTTTATAACCCTAGCGTCATCGAACCTTAAGTGTGTAGACCCTACGGGTTCGGGAGACATGCAGACATGACCGAGACGTTCTCCGGTCAATAACCAACAGCGGGATCTGGATACCCATGTTGTCTCCCACATGTTCCACCATGATCTCATCGGATGAACCACGATGTCAAGGACTTAATCAATCCCGTATACAATTCCCTTTGTCTAGCGGTACGATACTTGCCCGAGATTCGATCGTCGGTATCCCGATACCTTGTTCAATCTCGTTACCGGCAAGTCTCTTTACTCATTCCATAACACATCATCCCATGATCAACTCCTTGTTCACATTGTGCACATTATGATGATGTCCTACCGAGTGGGCCCAGAGATACCTCTCCGTCACACGGAGTGACAAATCCCAGTCTCGATTCGTGCCAACCCAACAGACACTTTCGGAGATACCCGTAGTGTACCTTTATAGCCACCCAGTTACGTTGTGACGTTTGGCACACCCAAAGCACTCCTACGGTATCCGGGAGTTGCACAATCTCATGGTCTAAGGAAATGATACTTGACATTAGAAGAGCTTTAGCATACGAACTACACGATCTGTGCTATGCTTAGGATTGGGTCTTGTCCATCACATCATTCTCCTAATGATGTGATCCCGTTATCAACGACATCCAATGTCCATGGTCAGGAAACCGTAACCATCTATTGATCAACGAGCTAGTCAACTAGAGGCTTACTAGGGACATGGTGTTGTCTATGTATCCACACATGTATCTGAGTTTCCTATCAATACAATTATAGCATGGATAATAAACGATTATCATGAACAAGGAAATATAATAATAACTAATTTATTATTGCCTCTAGGGCATATTTCCAACAGTATGACCCGATAGCCACATCGGGTGGTCGCGGGCCTGGAGCGGTTGGATGCGCCTTTGAAGGAAGACCTCCAGCAGGTCCATACCAGTCACACCCTCGCGGACAAGCTCAACCACTCGACCTGCCAGCACTTTGACTTGGGCCTTTTCCTCCGGCGCGACTTTCAGAGAGGCAGGCTTCTCGGCTCGGTCGAGGGAAAAAAGGAGACCAGTCGACTGTCCTGGGGTCGCCGTCCTTGCAGTAGAACCAGGTCGACTGCCAGCCACGGACCGACTCCGGGAAGGTGATAGATGGAAAACAACTCTTCCCCTCGTCTGGATCGCCAGGCCCCCGCACAGCTGGATCACCTGCGTCCTCTCGTCACTCGACTTAGCCTTCTTGACCGATTGAGAACGGCAGGTAAAGATGTGTTTGAAGAGTCCCCAATGGGGTCGACAACCCAAGAAAGCCTCACACATGGAATGAAAGCAGCAAGGTAGACAATGGAGTTGGGAGTGAAGTGGTGGAGCTGCGCTCCGAAGAAGTTCAGGAAACTCCGGAAGAAAGGATGGGGCGGCAGAGAAAACCCTCGGTCGATGTGGGTGGCTAGGAGCACGCACTCACCGTCGCGGGGTTGAGGTTCGATCTCTCCCCCCGGAAGACGCGCAGCTTCGTGGGGAATGACTCCCCCCTCGACCATGTCGTCGAGATCCTCTTGCCGGAGCACCGACGGCATCCAGTCGCCCTGGATCCAACCTTTGGGCAGAGCGGTCCTGGAGGAGGATCCGCCCCGAGCAGACCTCTTCCCTTTCCCCGCCGCCGCCGCCTTCTTCGCGCGCTCCAAAGCGTGGTCTTGCCCTTCACCATCGTCGCCGAGAGATCTCGCACGGGCTCGCGGCGCTAGGGTGAGAGCGGAGGTAGCGGAGGACTGGCAAGGGAGAGAGGAAGAAGGAAGGAGAAGAGAGCGCACGGCTTGGAAACCCCGAGCCGGCAACTTATAAGGGGCCGCTCCCGAGTGGCTGACTGGTAGGCCCAGGCTATCCAGTCAAATCCCGCAGCAGACACGCGTGTAGTACGTGGCGAAAAAGGCAATGCGGAGATCGAGGAGCTTCCGCTTTATCCGCTTCTGATTACTGCGGCTGCTCCCGTCCCGCGCGCTTCCCAAAATCCGAATCCCGCGACATCCGCGGGCCGCAGAACAACTTGCCAAAAACAGAAGACCTCGCTCGCGCCGACACTCTGCATGTCACAAGCAAAGAAATTCACTCGACGAAAGGCCTAGAATGGATCAAGGCGACTGAAAGAGGTTGATCACGTCATCCGTGACGATCGGCCCGAAACGAGGCACTCGTGTAGCCCGAAGAACCAGCCGGAAAGATCCCCAACTCTTTCCCCACTCTAACCTCGATCCATTCGGGGGCTAATGATGAAGCTATGTACCTAGGGTAGGGGCACGGACCCGTCCAAAGAGCCCTACCCAAGGACATCCCTAGAAGAAGTCACCTTTCAATCGACTTGAAGGTATCCCACTCGACGGGTTCAAGACACTCGACCAAGAAGCTATCACTCGACCATGAAGCCAACCACTCGACTGCCAGGAGACCTAAAGTCACTCCGCAGGCAAACGGTCGGCTGTTAAGTAGTCTTTATGATCATTATAGCACTTTATTAGGGGCGTTACCAGTAACGCCCAACCTTAAATGTACCTTAAACCCTGCATTACTGAGGGCAGGAGGGGGCCGGCGAACTCTATATAAGCCACCCCCCTCCTCAGTATGAAGGGTTCGCACCCCTGTAATCCATACACGCATAATCCAGTCGACCGCCTCCGGGCTCCGAGACGTAGGGCTATTACTTCCTCTGAGAAGGGCCTGAACTCGTAAACCTCGCGTGTAACAACTTCCCAATAGCTAAGATCTAGCCTCTCCATATTCACCCCCCTACATCACTGTCAGAGTTAGAACCACGACACCAGTAGCGGTAATGGTTGTCGTAGCGATAACGATTGTACTAACGAAGATGGATATAGTAGCAACAACGAATCATGGTTGTCATATGATAACTTACCTACGAAGGACTTCAAATCAATGAGGATGGTGCATGCACTGAGAACGTAAGTGGCGTGTAGGTTGATTTGTGTTTTTTATTGGCAAACAACCGCATGACAACTTACATGTCTTTGTTTTTTTAATCTACAGAAAGATGTGGATGTTCAGAATAAGCAACATAACTTTTAGTAATTCGCCAATAACATGAGCCAGGGTCGTGAATATATTGTAGGGCACGCAATCATATGAACTAAGTGATGACAACCTACATGTGTTTATTTGTAATTTTGTAGGAGGATGTCGATGGTCTTGGAGGGGATGATGGCCAGGGTGATGATGGTGAAGCAGAGATGAACATTGAGCATGCTAAATACCAGCAACGGGCGCTAGATAGGCATTGGAAAGTCTCTTTTTTTTTTTGAGAACTAGGCATTGGAAAGTTGGTTCACAAGTGGAGACGCACACATTCTACAACAACCATGTGAAAGGGCGTGGATTCAACATCAGAAAAGAGACAGGGAAATTACACGGTTCAGGCGGTACTACTTAGCAATTTTTAAAATTGGGATTTTTTAAATCTGATAAATTGTGACAAAAATTCTTAGATATTAAGTAGTGTCAAAAAAATTATATTATAGATAGTACTTGTATAATTCACTCGCATTTCAGAAAAAAAAAAAGGTACATATACTTCTATTGTGTCGAGAGGTTCAGATTGATACTACTTTGCAAGGTTTTCATACTACTTCCTCCCTTGGGTGCAGACTTTTGGTTCCTGGGAGTATATACAATACACCCACTAATTGAAAAAATATACAAAAAGTCAAAAAAGTTCAGAAGCTTTTTTGGAATAACTTCACTTTCTTTTGCACTAGTATGTATTTTTCCACTTATAAAACCCATCGTTGACTTCAGGGCAAAAAAGAATATTGCTATATACAAGACACCATTCACACTATTTTGACCAACTTTTTAGTTTTTTTTCGCCTTGACGTAGAATTTTTCGAATACATGATGAACACACTTCCAATATATGACAAACATTTTTCAAGACAATCTGAATATTTTCATATACATGATGACCTTTTTAAATACATGATTAATATTTATTTTTATTTAAATTTCTTATTTTTTAAACATGTTTTTAAAGTTTTTGTTAAGAGGGGATAAATAAATAATGTACTAGGAGTAGCTAATAAAAAGTGTATAAACAGTATATATATTTTTTAGGTTTAAGTGTATAAATAGATTATTGAATAGTTGTATGGAATGTTCGTACATACTTAGGACCAAACACACGATGCCATACATTAGGAGTTTCCATAATGGTCATAAGACTATCATTCCCTTCTTAACAAAGTTCCCATTGACATCGTTGATTGTTAATTGGGTAAACCAAAATAAAGCACGTAAGTAATACTAGCAAAAGAGCCCGTGTGTTGCAACGGAAATAAAGATACCACATGCCCCTAACCCAATAATCATGAGTCAAGGCCCCAATAGATCCAGGTTCTTTATTTCAACATGACATCACATGTGTTGCCTTTTGTCCTCCGTCCTATTCTCACCTACGATGATCTTAGTGCTTACAAAACCACAACTCGTTTGAATGTGGTTAATCCTAAGTCGTCTCTCTTGGCATAAGATGATTTTTTTTCCTTGCTAGGTTTAGGTTTTGCAAAGGCATGCATGTGTGGTTATCGATGGTTTTTTTCATCTTCAATTTTGTTGTCGAGGTGGTCATTTGCAATCCAGATCGGCACTGGTACGAAAGAAACATGGATCATGCACTATTGATTAAGGTTTCACTCTAAATAGTATTTACAAAATGGTTAATAGGTAAAATAACATCATATTCGGATTCTATACATTTTGCTTCATATATAACATGTTAACATTGGAGTTAGGCTGTAAAAGATATGGATATTTAAAAAAACATGTTTTGTCACTTGAACCGCGGGTTAATTACCAGAAATTGTATGGTGGTTTTATGCAAAAACAAAAAAGTTGTTTGTTCTGTCACTTAAAAGTGAACTGCAAGTTAATTATCACAAAATGTAGGGGGTTTACTATAAAAATAGTTTTTCACTTAAAGATGGACTAAGGGTTGATTCTTCAAAAGATAAGGAGGTCTTCTGTAAAAATGCATGACAGACGGGCAGAAGCACTAATCACGGTGACACTATTTGCGGTGATTTTTTTAGTTGTATAAAAAAGAGTGCCTGTTAGTATGGAGAAAGTTCAAGTTCCATTTGATTCCTCTACTGCACCTTTGTCTTCTCACTCTTTCTCTGTTGCCTTCGTCTTCCTCCTGTCGCCGAAAACCCGCCCTTCGACACCAGCCATCGTCGTCCCCCATCATCCACTGCTGGCTTTGCTTCTTTGCCGCCTCTGCCCTGGCCATCCCTCTAAATGACCCTTCTCCAGCGGTGATGACCCTCCCCCCAACTGTTTTTGCAAAAAGAACTGCATATAGTTATATACATATTACTCCCTCCGGTCCTTTTTAGTTCGCATATAAGATTTGTCTGAAGTCAAGCCTCATAAAGTTTGGCCGACTTTATAGAAAAAAATACCAACATTCACAATGTGAAATCAATATCGGTAGATCCGTCATGACTTAAATTTTCATATTGTATAACTTTAACATGGTAGATGTTGATATTTTCTCATATAAATATGGTCAAACTTCATGAAGTTTGACTTCAGACAATTCTTATATGCAGAGTAAAAAGGACCGAAAGGAGTATATGACAGAAACACCAGCCAATAGGCCCAATAGGCTCAGTTCGGGAGCAGCTCACGATCCTGGCAGCAAGCCAGCAAACCAGCCAGCCACACACACATGAGACGAGAGAGGCTCACGCAGTCGCCAAGTTGTTTCTTCTTCCTACGGACGAGGCGGCAGTGTGACCCTCTGCCAATGGCGAGCCATGGCCAGGTGAGGGAGACACCGACGCCGGAGCCCCTCATGGTGAATTTCGCAACTGTGGCCACCGCAATTGTCGACATCGGGGAGGGGGGCGTACTAGTGCAGCAATTTTCTCCAATAACCTCAATCTCTTATCCTAAGGTGAATCCCCATTCAATTTTGAAATTGCAATAGTTGATTTGTTCATTCGATTCATTGTGAAACTCCCAACTGAATGTGTAGCCGCTATTCGTTTTCAAATAGAAATAGCTCTAGATGACACTGAGGAGTGAGGATATGCTTGATTTCATTAGCGGAAACATAACAAGTGAATTGTTTGAATTGTAGGTTGTAGAGCATTCTTTGAATTGTAAGTTGTACATGACACTTGGTTAAGCTTGCACATCTTTATCCTATGGATTTCACGGAGGAAGATTTGATGCATATCCTTATCAACCTATACACTTCATTACTGATATGCATAGAGATGGGAGGTTTATCCCTTGAATGATTGCTTGGTTATATTTATAGGGAGGAAGTCTTTTTTTCATGTGAAGGATGATGTTTTCATATCTTACTTTCTAGCCTTTTTTCTCGAATACGCACGAGTTTGCGTATCATATATTAAGAGAGGAAGAGGGGAAGAAGCCCCGACCGCGGTTATTTACAACATGCTTATACAACGCATTCCATCCCACATCATCTTAACAGATTACTCGCCCTCGGTCCACCCATCTATTCCTACGAATTCTATCTGAATGTCTCCATGTAGAATGCCCGCTTGCCTCCATGCCACACATTAGGAGGCTATCCGTCGTAAGACATGCTGCATGTCTGGACTCATGCCTTCTAACACAATTGTGTTTCGGTGCTTCCATGGCTCCCATATGACTAGCAGGTGTACAGCCCGTAGGGTCTTGGCATGCTTTCCATTGAATATTGGTCTTGTGCACCAAGTTGATAGCTCGTCACCCTCGATGGTGTCGCACCCATCATGCCCACCGCCTGACTCACCTTGGTCCAAACTTCCTTCGTGAAAACGCACTGTATCAGGAGGTGGTTAATTGTTTCATCATCTTGATCACAGAACGGGCAGGTGTCCTGGTACGGGAGGCCGCGTCGTTCCAGTCTGTCCGAGGTCCACACTCTATCCCTCAAGGCCAACCATGCGAAGAATCGATAGCGGAAGGGTGCCTTCGATGCCCATGTGTAGGTTTTTGTCGATGAACTTTGTAGGACCGCGAATATGGCCGCATAGGCTAACCTTGCCGAGAAATCGCCATCCTTCTCCCATGACCATGCAAGTTGATCCGGTCGTTGTGGATCCAGAGTCGTGCTATCCACATGTGGCCAAACCTCGAGAAACTAGAGTAGCGCTCTGTCGTTCATGACCGGGCCGACATCACGAGCCCATGATGCGTCTTGTAAAGCTTCCGCCACCGTTCTACCGCACCTCATCCGCTTTGGCACCATCTCAAAGATGAGAGGGGCTAGCTCATGTATCATGTATCCGTTGAGCCACCTATCCTCCCAAAACAGTGTTGTGCGTCCGTCGCCCACGGTCACCTTAGCTGTCGCTTGGTACAAGCCTCTTGCCTCATCGGGGACGGAGAACTTGAATTCCGTCCATGGTCTAGATCGATCTGCTCGTTACAACCACAGCCACTTCGCTTGAAGGGCCACATTCATCCACCGCAGGTCTGTGACACTGAGCCCACCTGCCCACTTTGGTCGGCACAATGTTTCCCATGCAACAGCGCATTTGCCAGCCCCACCGTCTTCTTTCCCATGACGGAGTGTATAGTCATGTCGTAGTATTTTTTTTTCTCTATTTTGTAATTTCTTTTTTTAAAAATTAGATATCGTTTGCTATCGTGAAATTTGTATTTTGAGTTTGTGTTGCCCTAATATCACTAATTAAATGGGCCGGTTCAACAAGGGTGCAACGTTTATATAAGAGGACAGCATTCGGCCGTCCAGAAGCCCAGAACCGGTGCCCGAGTCCCGACCGAGTCGCGAGCTTCTTGGCGGCCACGCCTCCCTTGCTAGGGTTCCGGGGCTTGTCGTAGCGACCCCGTCACCTCCCTTGGCTCCCTTGCGTATATAAGAACGTCCATCACGCAGCGGTCGATACCAACACCACCAAGCACAACCCGGCGAGAGGAGAACGATCGAGAGCCATCGAGCGTACGGCAAGATGCAGATCTTCGTGAAGACGCTGACCGGGAAGACCATCACGCTGGAGGTGGAGTCCTCGGACACCATCGACAACGTCAAGGCCAAGATCCAGGACAAGGAAGGTACATATATATGTGAACGACGAATCACTACACCCGCCTCTTCCCCTCTACTACCCAGCCGGCCGATCGTACGTCTTCGCCGGCGTTGCGTCCGTTTGCTTCAAACCTAGCTTTGCATGTTGTTCCTCTTCTTGTTCTTGTTCTTGTTCTTCATAGCTAGCATCCTCCATGTTGTCTCTCTCTGAGCTAGATAAAAACTTTTCTGCTTATCCGAGGTTAGATAGCTTTGGATCGGCTGCTTGTTGGTTCCTGTGTGTTAACCTGCCGTGGGATATGCTTCTTGTTTGAAAAATCGATAGATAATCTACATAAACCAATTCATAAGGGACGAACTAATTGTGCGAGTTTGTGTTTTGCTGCTGTAGGTATCCCGCCGGACCAGCAGCGCCTCATCTTCGCCGGGAAGCAGCTCGAGGATGGCCGCACTTTGGCCGATTACAACATCCAAAAGGAGTCGACGCTTCACCTCGTGCTGCGCCTCCGCGGCGGCAGCCGAGGTCAATACCCCAAGAACCTCGAGCCCAACCTCCGCATCCTTGCTCAAAAGTACAATGAGAACAAACTAGTCTGCCGCAGGTATGCAGCTCATGAACGGTGACCTTCCGCTTTCTTTGAGATATGCATGTGTAGATAAATGTGTCCTTGTTGTTTAAGGTGTAGATTTGAATAGATAGTCAGACAGAGGTTGATTGAGGCGCCTCTCACCTTCAATGTTAATAGATTGTAATTCAAACTCACGAGCGGTTTCGGTTTGCCTGGGTTTGATGCTGATTTCTTTCTATGAACAATGGAATTGACTAGATGGTTGACATGTAGATCATTAATTAGGGTGTGGCTAGAGTCAAGTTACAAAACATATAAAAAGAAATAAAATATTTAAAAGAAAATTTTGCATGGATCTACATGTAAGATCACATGAATATAACGACTAAGACTAACATGTGCATGGTTGCTTTATGATCTTGACATATCTATGAGTACTCTTCTCGAAAGAAATTTTTCTTTGCCAATCTAGCACTCTAGTCAGGATTGTATATACTTTGCTTTTGTACTCATAATTTGTGACATATCTAAGTTTTTCGTCATTGCGTTGAAGGTGCTATGCACGCCTACCCCTCAGGGCCACCAACTGCCGCAAGAAGAAGTGTGGACATAACAATCAGGTGAGAGAACCTTATTTCCCCGTGTTATTGAAGTGGCTATCAAGCATCAATTGTCCACGTTCTTGGTATCACCATATATCTTTCTTGCCTTCTCTTGAGCAATATGTCCCATTGTATGCTTAGAGTCGTTCTTGGTTACTATATTTAGATTTGTCAACTATTGTATGAAGTTGTCGTGCAAAATAATTACATGAAGATGATAACTAACTGGGATATTTTGATTAATTGTTTATTTTTGTTCTGATAATTTTTACCCTTCCCTTTCAGATAAGGGAAAAGAAGAGGTTTATGTCCAAGTTTGGGAGCGATTCTTGAACATTGGAAGTGATGCTGAAGCAACCATCTACCGTCATATATAGTGGAGTTTAAGTTCTATCCTAGTTTTAAGTCATGTTAGATTTTGCTAAATCGTCTAGCGCCATAGATATTGGAGTCAGTTTTGTCCAGTCCGGAGTTTGAACCTATGTATATATGCTTTAGAACATATATCTATCAAATATCCATATTATACAGAGTTGTTTATATTGAGAGCTTTTTTCAGTAATGTTTGTTTTGAGAGATATTTACAAGCTGTTTGTATCGACACTCAGGCACCCGGCAGATAGGTTAAATCTGCCCACTATAGGATCTACAAGTCATTTCTTTTTCGGGTTCTCGAAGGCTCCAAAATATCCTGATGAAAAAAAGGAAACCCAAGCATGCCCATAGTAGGCACCATTAGGAAAAGCAAAAGTGCCCCCAAGAAAGCAGCATTCCCTTCATCTCCATTACCAAACACGAAAGCACTTACTCGCTATACGGTAGCCCTATCCATTAGTTTAGAAATCCAAGGTGAATCGAATGAGGTAGATATTGCCGCCTCAAAAATATGTGAAATTGAGCGAGACACGAAATCTCTTCAGGGGAGAAAGTCATGCATGTCCCCGGAGGTTCCTACTATCACCGTGCCAAGCTCCTGGACGCAACTCCGGCTCCAGCTTCAAAGACTTGCAGGTCCACAGCCAGTGTTTTACGTGCTGATAGCTCGGATCTGCTCCATCTTTGCAAAAATGTCAGAAAAAGAAAACACCCCTGTAGCTCGTCCTTAGAAAAACCGTGCTCAGTGAGCACAAATATTTTCAACACTTACTTTATATGACGTCTGGTAAAGATCTAACAGTGAATGTTATATGCAGTAGGTTTACATCTACAAATCTAAATAAGCATGTATTAGTAGTACATTCTGGAATTTGTTAGTGCCAAGATGATAGGGATTACATATATTTTGTTTACTGGAGGGAGCTTGAGATTTTTGTTAATGGATGGTGGCGCTTCTCATATGGTCCCAAGCACTGTATATTTATTCATTTGCAGGTAATATGCAGAATGTTTTGGTGACGTCGGCAATCTAAGTATTTGCTTACTTGCTGCTATCCATCCAGATCATGGGTGCGAAGAGCGATTGTTGAAGACCACTGCAACTCATTTCCTGAATAATAAGGGTCCTACACTACAAATTACTGGTGCTACCCTGAACTTGAACTGCCACATAAGATCACTATGATTGTGAAAAACAGAGCACCATTCTTCTGCTATTCTTGTGTTTTCTTTTTCAATCATGTTTTTGTTAGAGAATCAGATATATTTTTCCCGTGCAAAGTTCACACAGAGAGAGAGAGAGAGAGTAGCCCTTCCGAAGCACCTGTGTAAACTAATCTCACAAAAAAGGTTTTTTTTTCTCTGAGGTGCCTGTGCAAGCGCCTGGGTTGTACATGGCCTTAATTGATGTTTTTTCCTAGTTTGATGTCCATCTGAATAATTGTTTACAACACTCCAGACGCTGACAACAACAGGAATTTTATTGACTACTTTTATTGGGTACAGACAGATCTCTTCTATCCAAGTTAACACTTGTTCTCTGAAGTTGATTTGGCAGGCGACAAGCTCAATCAGTTACCCTGTTGGTGTCAGCAACCGATACGTGAATCAGGGCAAAACATTGGGAAAATGTAATTCAGATCCACTCAACTGAAGGGTAAATAAAAGAAGGCTACCTGCTCCGGTGACAATGCAGACCGAGGTAGAACCTTGTATGGGTTTAGAATCGAGTTAGGGTCCATTAACTTCTTGATGGAAGCCATCAGCTGCACCTGATCACAATACAACATTTTCTGTCAAGCATAAATTACCAGCCAACTAGTAGAAAGGTTGGAACACAACTGGAAATTTTTCTTTTCAAGAAACAAATAAAGTATTGTTCTTTAAGATTATAAGAAGAAGAATAAGGCAGAGCTCCACTGAAACATATTGCCAACATTGCACAAAAAGCAAGCGCTCCTCCTCCAGGGTTGTAGGGAAGTGAGCATAACTGAAAATCTAACAAGAGAATGCCTCCAGATCATAAAGGCTAAACCAAATTTCTCTCATGAAAATGCGGCACAACACATACATATGTCATGCACAAATAGTCAAGAATAGGACATTGTTACACCTAACATTGAAGTGCACCCTAGTCATAGCCTTATTCACAAATTGAAATAATGATTTAACTCTGAACTTCTATATAGCACTGAAGTAACAATTTGTGCGCAAACACAAGCGGTGGTAAGATGGTATTTAAATACTTACTGCTTCTGGTGACTTGCTGTAGTGAATCTTCTCAGCTTTCATTAGCCCCAGCCCGTGCTCTGCACTAATGCTTCCTCTGTGGCCAGCGGTCCACTCATAGACAAATGGTTCAATTTGTGCCAGAATCTGAAATTTTCGTTGAAGGTAACAAAATAAGCAAGTAGCCGCATACCTATCTTGAGAAACTGAAGCCAGACCTAAGTAAATGATCTATTTCCATGTCATATCAGACATACATTGTCACTGTACTTGCTTGATAAGATGTTTAAATGGAGATTCCCATCACCAAGGTGACCATAACCCAATACCTCTGCCGTATCACCTAGGAAAGCAAGGAACTATGTTAGCAACTCATAGATTAGATCACTGATGGCTCAAAAATGAAAATTTACCAACACGGCTGCGCATTTCTTCAACAATATCATATAGTTTCTCTACAGGTATGGACAAGTCATACTTGTAGACTGCACCAACTTTTACAGATGCCTCTGATATACCCTGCAACCGCAACACATGATCATTTAATTGATTTTTTTTGCCACACATTATGTCAATGGATAAAGGTTGACTTTATTTGGTTTGGTGTTTCATACTTGAAATTTCACTTCCAAAGGTTTGAAACCAAATAGTTTGATAGGCCAAACTTAACATACCAAGATATTTTTCGAGCACTTCCTAGGTTATCATTTTAATTTATATGATATCAGAGACTCGGCGTTAACCATCAAATATCAGCTTACACATCGATAACCTATATTACTAAACAGCAACATAGATGATGAGAAACAATAGAGACAAGTAAAAGGAAAAAGAATCAGAAGTCAAAAAACTGTTTGACTACTTCTAGATACTACTGCAGTCTAGTATTTATTTTGTCTTCTTAACCTTAGCTACTGTTTTCTAGAGTCTTCTAGCCATGAGTAGAATGTTGAATTCTTAAGTAATGTTTTCTAAAGTGTTCTAGCTATAAGTTGAAGTTGCTCCTCCACAACCTTGTGTTGCTTCAATAGAACACTAGCCGTCTGATGAGTGTCGATCGTTATCAACTTAAAAGCTACCCATATTAGTCACTGGCAAAATCTAAAGATTCATGTATGGTGGAGAACCTCGCGGATTCTCCAAAAATTAGATGCTTGGCTAATATCCTGTGCTATAACTCCATCAGCTACAAGGCCATCTTCCATTGAACGCAACAAAAAAGCTTCAAGTTTTGCTCTACAAAAGAAAGGTAACATAAGACAAGTAGGCAGCATATGTAATTTGACAATTTTCATCACAATAAACCCAAGATAAAATAAATGTAAGCCAAGCAGGATTTCACCTTCACAAAGTGGTTATCAATTAAGAGTTTGAACAAATTGATCTTCCGCATAGCTTGTGTGTTTTTAATGTTTGAAAACTGTTGTTATGCTACCAAAACTTACTTGTCATATGATTCATCACTTCCTGTGGTCTCAATTAGAACATAAAATTTGTACGGCGAGACAGGTAAAGGATTATGAACTCCTTCCAAATGCGTCATAGCCTTCAAAACCAACAAGCTACCAAATTAAATGTGGAATCAGGCAAGATAATGAGGAACATTTCTTCATGTACAACGCAGTCAAAACAATATTTTGTTTTCTTTTGCTAAGTACTCCCTCTGTCCCATAATATAAGATCGTTTTACAAGCTGTAAAACGATCTTATATTATGGGACGGAGGGAGTACATAACAAAAAATTCAACACATCCTACTGTTCAAGAAAGTACATGCATGCAGTTTCTTCTCTATGAAGTGCAGTTTTCTTTGAAACTTTGTTTAAGTAAGTACCAGATCAATACACTGACGATCCATAAACTCAAATGCAGAAAGAATCTCACCCAAGCTCCTCCTAGCTGCCAGTAGCAATTTCTGGGAACATGAAAAGCAGTAATCACTATAGTAAAGATCATACTGTACATTTGATAGCAAGGGCTAACAATGCCTAGATATACAAAATGAGTGTTTGCAAGAGACCTGGCAGCTCATGTAGTCATTGCAGGAAAGAAATGCAACATTAGTTGAAGGTAGCTTTGCAGGTGTAAGTATTGACACTTTAGTGACTATTCCTAGGGAGCCTTCACTTCCTGAACCATCAATCATGTGTTTACTAACGGCTTGATATAAGTCATATTTAATGAACATGCTCAGAAAGAAGGGAAATAGTTTGTATTCGATACTCACCAACAAATAAGTGCTTCAGATCGTATCCAGTGTTGTCTTTCCTTAAAGTAGTAAGCATGTCAAGAACAGTTCCATTGGCTAGGACAACTTCAAGACCTGAATAAGAAGAAAATAAAATACAGAGGAGCTAACCATCTTTGTACTTTCAAGAAATCATCCAGCTATTTCCAGGCTTAAACATTGCATAAGTTGAAATTTTCTAGAAGATTCTCTTGATGGAGCATCGTAATTTCAGCAACTTATATTGCAACAGAATTACTCAAACAGCAAACATATTCCTGCTCCTTTCAAGAGAAATTTAATAACACAAATACTGTATTCCACATAAGCCCTTTCTTCGTTCAGCTAAACAAGATATAGAACATGAGACTTCAGAAATAATTGATCTGTGCACATAGTAAACATAAGGTTTAACTTGTACTTACCAAGTACATTTCCATGAAGTGAACCATAGCGAATGAAACGGAGGCCGCCAGCATTAGTTGAAATGTTCCCTCCTATTTGGCAACTACCTTTTGCCCCTAAGTCAAGAGGCATAATAAACCTGAATATAAGGAATACATATAATCTTAGGTATTTTTCTATTCAAAATAACAGGCACATATCTGATCGTATATAAAAGTAAACTGTGATGACAAGATTATATGAGCGATCACTGTACTGGCACACATTGAATCCATGGGTGATTATAATAGTAGGGATCCCGTAAAAAAGGATATTGCATAAGCAACAAACTTATGAATATTTATGGGTCAATGGTAACCCAACAACTCAAAAGAAAACATATTATTTATTAATCAAACGCATGCAATTCAAGACGTATGCACCACGAATGATAACAGAATCATAGAGGGAATACCGAAGATGACTTTACCCTTCATTTTCCACAAAGGTACTTAAGTTCTCCAACACACAACCAGCTTCACAAGTAAGAATACCATTTACCTGACAGCAGACAGCTCTTTCATGAAATTATACAAAGATTTTCCATGAACTATGGATATAGACAACTTATGTTTGAAGAAAGGATGGATAATAGAAATATAGAATTGACGACATCAAATCCAAACAAAGAGACTGTACCCACATTGTCAAATGAGATTATTTTGTCCATACCACCAAGGTTGACAATCACCTGCAGACAAAGGGAGTAAACCTTGTGATCTCGGGCCCAAATGTAAGGAAAGCAGTAACATGGAAATCTCAGAAGCAGTATACTTAAAAAAAATGGAAGTCTAAGACAGATGAACAGAAAAAACACATCAACAAGTATTTGAACAGGTACGTGAACTACAGCAAAACTGTAGTGATAATGCTAAACGTGAATATGGAAATTCAAAGCACCAATCAATGCCATCGTAATCTTTCCGGTGATTTTCTAATCAATCTGATTGATCAATCTAAATAAATACAAGTAGTTCATTCTGGTGAAGAAGTATACCCTGCAATTCAGGCACGCCGCAACAGAAAGGAAGTAGAGAATACCAAGAAGGATATTTATCTAAAGTACTCTACCGCTGATACTAAGATAAGAAATAAACAAATATTTTGTGGTAGCAAAATAAAGATATAACTGATATTATCATTAAAAGGAACTTCATAATTACCTCATCATGAACTGGAACACTGCCACCAACGAGGCCTGTATTTCCACCCTGAGGAACTACCGCCAATCGTCTTGAGTCGCAGTAAGCAAGGACCTTAGAAACCTGTAAAACAGAATGGTTGAATAACAAAATTTCACATTAATTTTATGTTGGGTCGGATCAGGAATGGTAGAAAACTAGATATAACCGAGCAATATGAAAATAGAAATGTAGTCCTAAATTATAATCCTAGTTTGCTGCATGAGGTATTATTAGCATTCCATGCAAATGCATTGTTGTTCGGAAAATATTTATTAGCGTAGGTCACTAGAGTGATGTATGCTATTTTGTTTGTTATGTATCCAGAGGCTACAGTGTTTTGCTTATGAAGCGCTACATTCTGCCGAAGCTGATTTTCTATTGCTACTAAATATGGCTTTCATGAGACATCCAATGCATACGATGCTAATTACTTTATGAACAATTTGTACGATTACTAGTTACTTCATGTAAGAATACATCAAAAAGTACATGCTTGGTAACTGGAATAGCCTGATAGCCTGGATGCAAGTGTGTGATGGACCATGATAAGCCAAAAACATAAATCGTAAGCTACAACTTTACAAACATTGTTCTACAACCAAACAAACATAATCGCACCTTAGTTGACATCTAAACTACGAAAATTTAAGGGGCAGTAGGGTCATTAGAAATATTACAGGAAGTTCACCATGCAACCACTACAAATCAGGCTAAAACAATTAAAATGATTACTGCCACTTCAGTACTACTTGTTAATGCAATTGCCCGAAAATGGAATTCCAACTACTTGGTGTTAAATTAAAATTCCACTTGACTAGCTGACGGAAATACCTCATTAGTACTTTTTGGTAAAAGCAGTAGCTGACTCGCACCCTTGTATTTACCCATCCAATCGACATTTGCAACAGCCACCCTGTCTTTATCTTGAACGACTCCATTGTCACCCAATATGCTCTTGAAGTAAGAAACGTCATCAGAATTTAGCACTGAATAGTCTGGATTCCTCTGGATGGGTTCTGCCGCAGAACCAAAAGTGCGTCGTTGAACTCCAAACGAATCATTCACACTATGTTGTGCTTCTTTTGTTGCTATCCCAGCTGGAGGCCCAAAAGAGGAATGTTGTGGACACAAGGTCCAATAGGATCTTCTCTGAGAAGTCAGAGTATGGTTTGTCAATCCATATTGAGCGAGGGACGTACCTGGGTATCATCATGTACCATAAGACTTTATTCATTCCAATAAAAACTACTCCCTCTGTTGCAAAATGCAGGAATATTTTGGTTGTTCAAATTCATGCTTTGCACAATAACTAAACCAATTACACATGGGTTAGGTTGTGCCATACAAACTTGATACCATTGGGTTTGTGTTCAAACTATAAAAATGTCCCCTACATTTCGCCACCGAGTGGGTATATTCTGTAGATCTGTAGAAATCGGCGGAGCCATATCAATCTTGGTTCGATAACAAGAAATAACCGTCTGACAACTGAAACTCTAAGAGTTGGGGGGTGCAGGGCGTAATAGCAATCAAATTAAATACTAAACACTATACGTGACGAATTCATGTATCAATAATTCTACTGTTGCTGGGATGGGAATGGATAACAGATTGATTAGATTAGTAGGGCATCCCGCAAAAAACAAATCCGCAACTAACTTTCACAAAACTGAAAGATCACTTGAACTCACAGAACAACCGATCCAAATCCAGCCAAGATAGAGCTCATTACCAACACCAGAAGAGATTGTCCGGCTCCCGAGGCGGGTCCAGTCGAGAGGAGGAGGGAGGGCGCGACCAGGAGGGGAGAGCTCGGTGGAAGGGGGCGTGCAGGCGTGTCCGGCGGCGCGGTCGTGCGGATGGACAGGCGGGGGAGCCCACGGGGCGAGCAGGGCGCGGAGGCCCCCCTGCCGGAGAGGTTCCCGGAGGACGGAGGAGCGTGCTCTGGAGTGGGAGAGGAGGGACAAGAGCGCCATGGCGGATGGGAATTCTGACACGGCCGTCAACAAGCTTGGTTTGCAGCTACAAGAAGCGACCTCGCATTTGACTGACAGTATAGTTCGGAAATAATTTTATCTGTTTGGAACGCCACAACTTTTTATACTCCTTGCAGTTTATTTTTTTTATTTTTTAACACAGTACAGTAGCAGACACTTGTATACACGCACATAGACTCACCCCTATAAACACACGCATAGCCTATCCAATGAGCACCTCCGAGCGACTGAGTCGAACACGTATTGTGAGAAATTCTGAAATAAATTCAGAATAAATGTGAGCACCAAGATTTGAACCCTGGTAGGCTGAGAATACGACTGTTCTCTTAACCATCCAATCACAGATTAATTCGCACAACTTGCAGTTTAAAATATAAATGCATATGGAACTTTTTTTGTGGAAAGCACCCGAGATCCATTAAGTATTATCAATGATACAACAAACCCCCAAAAGAAAGAAATTACATTTGAGTCCCTGAGAGTCAACCATGATTTTACAAAAACTAAACTTCGTTAACTTGGATACAAAGAATAGAGAAAATTATTTATATTTGCAACACAAATATATAAGAACGTGGTTAGGGATGCGGACGAACGCGTCCGCGCCATCCGCATCCGTCACGAAGCTGAAAATGCACTAACTATTGTTACTTTAATTATCGTGCTAGGCTTAATTCTCGTTATGTTGGCGTTCGCGAACTCGTGGATGCCGTCTGCCATCCGGTTGTATGTCTAAACGTGGTTAATATATTACATCAGGACCCAAAGTAAAGATAAAAATACACATAAAACCCTAACTTTTGCAAAGAGAAGCCCTTACAATGAAAAAGGAATGCAGTTCGGTCTAAATCAACCAATCTCGCCAACGCCAGGGACGACACAATTTGGGCCAATGAGACCTCCATGGCACCAGGCCATGGCCTCCATCCAGAGGGCCTCCCTTGTGGCAACATGGTCATGAGGAATAACTTGGCCAACATTCGGCCAGAAGACATAATGGATTGTCATAGAAGACCAACCGTCCACACTGGGCATCGTAATTCCTCCATAACCACCATACCATCCTTGACCATCATGGTCCCCATCTACAACTACCAGCTCCATGCAAATCCTTTGATGCACCTCCATCGCCATGATGAATCTAGTAGCCGAGGTCGAGCTGGAGGCCCTCCTTCCGATCAGGGTGGGGGGACACCAGCCTTGTTGAAAGCTCGGATCCAACCAGACACCATACCAGGTGAAAGAGCATGGTGCCCCATGTTTGATTTTGGTAATTGATGACAATTCCTATAGACTAATGGTTGTCTTGAGTTATATTTGAAGGGTTTCTCCATAGGCATTGCTTGAAGACCATTTGTTGGTTTTAAGGTTTTCAGAAGAAGATTATGTGTTGACCAAGGTGCTATTCAAGGAGTTATCCAAAGATTGGTCAGAGAGAAGAAAAGATATAAGGTTGGTCAAGAGTAAGTACAAAGAATGGATTCGAGTTGATCAACACACAAAGTGTAGAAGATGTACCGAGTGGGATCAAGTGATCTCACGGTATGGTAAGCATTGTTCATTACACTTTTGTGTACTAACCCATGATCTATTTGTGTGGTGGTTCTATGTGGGGTTAGGTATTTTTTTCCATGGGCTTGCATCAAGAGGAAGATCTCATATAACCCATGGAGGATGACATCAAGTGATAATCGTCATCAAGGTTGCGTTGTGCAAGTTCAGGTGGAACATCACGAAGAGATCACGTGCTTGAAACTTGCCGTCCATTGTCACCACAATGGACTTGTGAAGATGTGCTGAAGAGTGGCTCATCCGTAGTGGAGTATGGGGGAGCAATCTACTAGTCTTCATCGAGCGTGCGGAATCAAGAAAGGTGGTCCAAGTTAAGAAGGTCAAGAACGTCATCATCTAGCTCAAGTGGATTATGCGCAAGGCAAAGGTGTGTCCTTGATAGGTTTTCTATTTTACCTCACATACTCATAGATTAATAGTCTACAATGCTATCACATGCTCACGGATCTACTCCTATCACATGCTCACAAATTTAAGATTGAACAAGTAGGGATGAGGGAGTGATCAAACATAGAACCATCAGTGAAGCCGAGTGGAGCGCGAAATAGGTGCGAGAAGAGGAAGAAGACAAATCGCCGCCGCTATCTACATATGGACAGAGAAGATGCGCCGCTTATCCGCTCGTCGGCAAAGAATCTGTGTGGGACGTAGAGATCAAAGGAGGGGGGTGGTGGAGGAGGTTTCGGCGGTGAGTCGAAGGGGGCTAAATAGAGCGACTAATTCGGCAGGAGGAGACCCAATTCCTCATGTTGCTTTTTCGGAAACATGCTCGGGCTCGCGCCATCTTCCTGCTCGCATGAGCTAGGCATCGCATTCCCCTCCCATGCATGCAGCGAGCCTAGCTGAGATGAAACAACCGATTTTGGTTGCTCCTCACTGATCTGGCTGGAAGGTGTTTTAAGGTTCGTGCTATGCACGCGAAACAGTAAAGACAAGTTACCGAACGAGTCGAATTTGCTTCCAGCAAACCTAGCTAGGGAATGCAGGCTACCAAACGCCTCCTGCAAAATTTTAAGAGCAAAACATGAGTGCTTGCGAGCACGTGGCAATAAAGAACAAATGAATCAAATAAAACCAAATTAAGTGTTATATCTTGGGACAAATTTCTTGTGATTGTGAGCAAATAGAATTGTTGAAAATGGAAAGTTCTGATTGTGCTACCTCCATACCAATGTACCCACTATCCTCGGTCCTCGTCGTACATTTTTGCATCAAAGTTCATGCAACCAAACTTCTTTTTTTTTCTCTACCAAATAAAGACCATTTGAACTCGAAACTTTGTAGATCAACATCACATAAGTACTACAATATGCAGAAAAGTTTTCGGATGTTTTTTGGCGCAACATATTTTTTTAAATAATACAATTCATTTGAAATTTAAATTTTGACAAACTTATATTTCAGCAGAAAAATCGGAAACATTTTATGCAGTTAGTGGCACTCTTGTATAGTTGACGTGCAAAGTTGAAGGTCAAAAGTTCTCTTGTTTGAAAGAAACAAAAGATAGAAATTTCTATATAAAAATAACATGATTCTTGACACAAACAAAATGGTCTAGACAGAGGGCACGTTTGTATTGTAGTACTCCCTCTGTTTTTATTGAGTCCACGTATTAGATTTGATCGAAGTCAAATATTAATATGTACAATAACAAATCAATACCATTAGATTTATTATTGAAAGTGCTTTTACAACCTATAGATTTGTTACAATAAATGTTCATATTATTTTTTATAAATTTAGTCAAACTTTACTTCTCAAATCTAATATGCAGAATAAATAAAAATGGAGGGAGTACAACAAATCCACACTCTTTGCTGGAAATCACTGCGATTACAAAGTCATTGCTTTGTGCTATAAACAAAAGGTCATTGCTTTGTGATTTGCTACGCATCCCAAAGTCCAAGTACCAAGTAATCTGCAAGATTCCTCCTACGAGTAGCGAGTCCCAGGCTGAGGGTAGTAGTACGGCGAACTCGCCCCTTCCTCGCGGTGCCGTGTCCCCGGCGGAGGGTAGTAAGAGCCGGCGGTAGGCACCGGCGGGTAAGTGATGGCGGAGTCCTGAAACATCGGCGCCACGTATGGCGATGCACGATCAACTGATCTTGAAAGTACAGGGAACTCTGAGCCGGACTCCGGCGGCGGCGGATAGCTGCTGGCTGGAGGGGGGAAGCTGGAAGCCGGGAACTCCGGGTTCATCCGCGCTGGAGGTGGGTAGCCGCTCGGTGGTGGAGGAGGATAATAGCTCGGCGGTGGAGGCGGATAGCTGCTGATGTATTGTGCCGGAGGAGCCGGGCAGGCTGTGCACGGCGGCGGCGGTGGCGGATATGCAGTGGCCGGCGGTGCCGACGGCGGCGGGTAGCTACTGTTTGGTCCGAAATTGGACGGCGGAGGGTAGCTGCTTGGCGGCAGAACGTCGTGTAGCGACGGATACAGTGAGGACACTGGCGGTAATGGAGATTGTGGTGGCGGGTAGCTGCTGCCGTGCGGCGCAAAGCTTGTTGTCGCCGGAGCTGGATAAGCCGAACTCGACGGCGGCGGAGGGTAGCTGCTGCCGTGTGGAGCAAAGCTTGTTGCCGCCGGAGCTGGATAAGCCGAGCTCGACGGGGGCGGAGGCGGAGGCGCGCAGCAAGAGCCGAGGTCTTGCTCCGGCGCGCCGTAGATCTGCGGCTGCTGATACGCGCCGCCCACGGTGAAGGCGTAGACGAAGCTGAGGCTGCCGTTGGGCTTACCGTCGGGGGCGAGCACCTGGTAGCTCGCGCGCCGCGGCGCCCCGCCGTCGCCGCCGAGATGGCACAGCGGCACGCAGGTCGTGCCGACGAGCTTGGTGCCGAGGAGCGGCACCTGCGCCTTGACCTCGAACTGCAGGAGCCCGCCGTCGCCGGCCTCTCCCGCGCCCGCGCCGTCGACGTCGAACGCGAAGACGGCGTCGTCCCAGTCCGGGTTCTCGCCGCCGTCCGGGTCGGCGGGCGTCTTCTCCCGGCGGCCGCCGAGGGACACGGCCGCGTAGAGCGGCGGCTTCTGGAAGGGGACAAAGGACTTGACCCCGCGGCAGGAGACGGACCTGACGGTGATGCGCCGGCCTGCTCCGGCGTCGGTCATGGCCGATTCCTCGGAGAATCCCGACTTTTCTTGGAAGGTTGTTGGTGGAGCAAACTTGTGGGCTGCGGTGGGTAGGCTGCTGGTGGATCTGACTTTGTTTATCATGCAGGAATCAATGGCAGGTGCTGTGACGTCAGTGTTTGTCTGGTTTATTTATACTCAGATTGGATCATTGGAATACAGGTGGCAATCTTGCAATTTTTGACCTTTTATTATAGTGCAATTATTTTGACGCTTGATTATTGGTATACTGATAATGAGCAAAATTGATGCATAGCAAAGCAAAAAAATCTTGCAAAATCTTTCTGATTAAATTTTGGTGGACAGTGTAATTAATTTAGAATCCATAGAAATAAAAGCTACTCCTTTAACCATCACGGGGAGAAAGTCTTGCAAAACTTAGTGCAGCTAGTATTGTATAGGCAAATTTATTCTATGGCCTGACTATATCTA
The DNA here is from genome assembly GCF_003073215.2 of Triticum urartu. Classification (NCBI taxonomy): domain Eukaryota; kingdom Viridiplantae; phylum Streptophyta; class Magnoliopsida; order Poales; family Poaceae; genus Triticum; species Triticum urartu. The sequence continues at coordinate 681,628,798 of NC_053023.1, read as the reverse complement.
CCCAAGGAAGCTTCGAGCCTTCGAGCCTTGTTGTGCTAGCTGCCATTCCTCTCTCAATTTTGTTCTTTTTTGTCAATGTGCCATGACTACACACACCTGTCTCCTTCCTCGTTTTCTCCTCCCACTCTATACTTGTTCTTTTCGTTCACGCTTTGATGTCTTGTACCCATGGGGTGTGGAACATCGTTATCAACGAGGAGTAAAAACTTGGAAGATTCTGTCTTTTTTATGCATAAAGTATGCTCTTTTTTTTTGTGAGATATGCATAAAGTATGTGTTGTTGTCTTGGAAGCAACAAGAGATGAGGGGTATCTCTAGGATCAAAGAGTTGACCACAGGGAGGGTGAATATGCTACCATAATTTTAATGCTTTCTCTTTTTTTGCGGTAAATTTTTAATATTTTCTTAGCAAATTCAAGATCACTGATAAACATTTCACAAAATGTATAATTGGACGAGACACCACAAAGCAACTAGCAAGACATAGGGAAACACCAAACTAGATAACTAAGCACAAATAAGAGCGAGGATAGCAATAACCACAAGGCACCGAAACCAAGGTTAGTCCCAAATTAACTTCTTTGGAGGGGAACGAGTCTCCATTGAAGAGGCATGGGGAACACGAAATGTCATCAATGATACAAAGTCCCACCTTTCCCCCCTCCTTTGAGCCTTGGCAAACAAAGTCTGAGCTCAAGGTGCTGGAATTTAGTCTATTTTGGGCAGCCCAATAACTATTTCAGAAATTCCTAATGAATCCTAGAGGTCCACTTAGCCCATTTGTGCAAGGCAATGGATACTACTAAAGTTTAGTCTCATATTGCTAGTTTAGTGGGAGTTGGATCTCCTTATAAGGGAGGTTCTTTCCCCACTTGTACGAGCATGAGAACAAGAGGGATATCCACGCGCGCTCCTGCTCCGCCGCCCGCCTCGCCGCGCCGCGGGAATGAGCCGAGCCGATATCTAAATTTTTGCCACGTACTATGGGTATGCGAAAGGTTACACGGAAGCTGAAAAGATTTTTGCGAAAGTGGAGTTCGAATGCGAACGATGCAGCCCTTCGGCTGCTGGCTGTTCGCTTCGCCTCCGTCTCTTCGTTTCGCCTCCCGTCGCTGCCCTCTCGCCTCCTTCTCTTGGGCCTATAAAAGGGAGGTCGCTCCTCCCAGAGAGACGCACCAGAACTACTCCTTCCCTCGCCATCGGTTTCATCTCTGAGCTGCTGCTGTCTTCCTCATCCCGGCTTGCGGCATGCACTGCACGTCGGGACAGTAGGCCTCCGAGACCGCACCTTTTGAGTCATGTACGGGAGAAGGGTGATAAGGTTTTTGGGGAGCGCTCTGCGCGACTACTGGCTTCTTCATCACGGACTCCGACGACTACTTCCCCGACGACGACTTCTTCCCCGACGTCGACTACCTCAGCAACGACATGGCTGGAGAGGATGTCGACCCCAAGTCCAGTGCTTCTGCTGCTGTCCCGTATGTGTTCTTCTTCTTTCTGTCAGATGTCCTGCCACAGTTTTTCGTACTAGTACTTGCCCTACATGTGTTAGGTTCTACTCCATATATGCAACATGATCTAGTGTCTGTCCTAGATGTGTTCAGTTCAAGTTCATATATGCAGATGCTATTTACTTTTTCTCCGTCAGGTTGCATGATTTGCTTTATCGCGGCTATATTAGTCATGCTTTATCTAATATTTCTGTTAATAAAATCATTTGGTAAATTGCTCATATTTCCAACAATCCAAAAACCTTATTATAGGCAATTTACCCCGAGTGGTTTTGCTGCTTCCATGAGACCTCCTATGTTTGAGGGTATCCACTATAAGAGGTGGCGCGTAAGAGCAGTCTTATGGTTTCAAACTATGAGTTGCTATGACGCCACTCTCGGCAAACCTGAAGGAGAGCTTGATGCTCAACAGGCACAAGCTTTTCAGAAAATGGATACTCTGTTTAAGGCTGCTCTCTTGAGTGTTCTTGGTGAGAACATAGTTGATGCTTATGCGTCAATTGATAATGGAAAAGATATGTGGGATGCACTTAAGGCCAAGTTTGGGGTCTCGGATGCTGGCACTGAGCTGTACATCATGGAGCAATTCTATGATTACAGGATGACTGAAGAGCGCTCCATGATTGAGCAAGCTCATGAGATACAGTCATTTGCTAGAGAACTTGAGCACTTCGGTTGTATGCTACCGGACAAGTTTGTTGTCGGAGGTATCATCACTAAGCTTCCTCCTTCATGGAGGAACTTTGCTACCTTACTGAAGCATAAGAGACAGGAGTTTTCCTTCATGGAGGAACTAAGCTTCCTCCTTCATTGGTACTCTTGATGTGGAAGAAAAGGCGAGAGCAAAGGACACACATGCTCGAGGTATTGAGGGAGGATCTAGTACCAATCTGGTACAGAAGAAGAACTTCCAGCCCCACAAGTTCAAGAACAAGGGCAAGTTTGATGGTAAAGCAAAGTTTGATGGGAAGAATAAGGCTGTGCAACACACGAACTTCAAGAAGAAGAATGACAAGAAGAAAGGTGCTTGTCATGTGTGTGGAGATCCTGATCATTGGGCTCCTAGTTGCCCTAATCGCTATGACAAGCGTCACCCTGGGAAAGGCGGCAAGACCGCTAATGTTGTCATCGGAGACACTGACATGAAGGATGATGGGTATGGTATATTTCCTACTATTCTTTCAGTATGTCATTCTCCTGATTGGTTGATTGACACGGGTGCTAATGTGCATGTATGCAGTGATATTTCCATGTTTCCGTCTTATTAGACCGCAGGGACTTCAACCGTGCTGATGGGCAACGGTTCAAGTGCTTCTGTTCGTGGTGTTGGCACAGTCGATCTGAAGTTTACTTCGGGGAAGATCGTGCGGCTGAAGAACGTGCATTATGTCCCCTCCATCAATAAAAATCTTGTTAGCGGATCTCTTCTGTGTAGAGATGGCTACAAGCTTGTCTTTGAGTCGAATAAATTTGTAATATCCAAGTATGGAACCTTTGTTGGTAAAGGCTATGAGTCAGGAGGTCTGTTTCGTTTATCCTTATCAGACGTTTGCAATAAAGTTGTTAATCATATTTGCAACAATAGTGAATCCAATGTGTGGCATTCACGTCTTTGTCATGTTAACTTTGGTTGCATGTCGCGACTAGCGAAGTTGAACTTAATCCCTAGTTTCACCACTGTTAAGGGATCTAAGTGTCAAGTGTGTGTGCAAGCTAAGCAACCTCGTAAGTCTCACATGACTGCGGAAATGAGAAATCTTGCAACACTAGAGCTCGTACATTCAGATCTATGTGAAATGAATGGTGTGTTAACAAAAGGTGGAAAGAAATATTTCATGACGTTAATTGATGACTCCACTAGATACTGCCGTGTGTATCTTCTGAAATCTAAGGATGAGGCTTTGAACTTTTTCAAGATCTATAAAGCTAAAGTGGAAAACCAACTTGATCGAAAAATCAAGAGGCTTAGGTCTGGCCGTGGTGGAGAGTATTTTTCCAATGAATTTGATGCTTTTTGTGCGGAACATGGTATAATCCATGAGAGGATGCCTCCCTATTCACCTCAGTCAAATGGGGTGGCCGAAAGAAAGAACCGTACTCTAACAGATTTGGTTAACGCCATGTTAGACACTTCGGGTCTCTCCAAGGCATGGTGGGGGGAGGCGATATTGACTGCATGTCATGTCCTAAACCGAGTTCCCACAAAGAACAAAGAGATAACTCCATTCGAGGAATGGGAGAAGAAAAGGTTAAAACTCTCTTATCTACGAACATGGGGTTGTTTGGCGAAAGTCAATGTTCCAATTCCAAAGAAGCGGAAGCTTGGGCCAAAGACTGTGGATTGTGTTTTCCTGGGATATGCTTTTCATAGCATTGGCTATAGATTCTTGGTTGTAAAATCTGAAGTACCTGACATACATGTCGGTACGATCATGGAGTCGAATGATGCGACTTTCTTTGAAGATATATTTCCCATGAAGGATATGGCTACCTCATCTAATCAGGAGATGCCTAGTTCATCGAATCAGGAACCAGTTACAATTACCGAACCTGCCATTTCGATGGAACACTTTGAAAGTCCTGTGGAGGAGAACAATGAAGTTCCTACTAGGAGCAAGAGACAGATGACTGCAAAGTCTTTTGGTGATGATTTTCTTGTGTATCTCATAGATGACACTCCCAGTTCTATTTCAGAGGCCTATGCATCTGAAGATGCTGACTACTGGAATGAAGCGGTTCGTAGCGAGATGGATTCCATCTTGGCGAATGAAACCTGGGAGATAACTGATCGTCCTTATCGGTGCAAACCTATAGGATGCAAATGGGTATTCAAGAAGAAGCTTAGGCCTGATGGTACTATTGAAAAGTATAAGGCTCGGCTCGTGGCTAAGGGTTATACCCAAAAGGAAGGTGAAGACTTTTTTGATACTTACTCACCTGTGGCTCGACTGACCACTATTCGAGTTCTACTTTCACTAGCTGCCTCGCATGGTCTTCTCGTTCATCAAATGGATGTTAAGACTGCTTTCCTAAATGGAGAGTTGGACGAGAAAATTTATATGGAACAACCAGATGGATTTGTACTAGATGGTCAGGAAGGGAAAGTGTGCAAGTTGTTGAAGTCTTTGTACGGACTTAAGCAAGCACCCAAACAGTGGCATGAGAAGTCTGAAAGAACTTTGATAGCTACAGGCTTTGTTGTGAACGAAGCTGATAAATGTGTGTACTATCGCCATAGTGGGGGCGAGGGAGTTATCCTGTGCTTGTATGTTGATGACATACTGATTTTCGAAACAAATCTGAATGTTATTAAGGAGGTCAAGGATTTCCTATCTCGTTGTTTTGAGATGAAGGATTTAGGAGTGGCTGATGTCATTCTGAACATCAAGTTGTTGAGAGACGATGATGGTGGGATTACATTGCTTCAATCTCACTATGTGGAAAAGATCTTGAGTCGCTTTGGCTATAGTGACTGCAAGCCCTCTCCAACACCATATGATGCGAGTGTGTTACTTCGAAAGAATCAAAGAATTGCTAGAGATCAATTGAAATATTCTTAGATTATTGGCTCGCTTATGTACTTAGCAAGTGCTACAAGACCTGACATCTTTTTTGCTGTTAACAAACTGAGTCGGTTTGTCTCAAAACCAGGAGATGTGCATTAGAAAGCTCTAGAAAGAGTTTTGCGTTATTTGAAAGGCACTATAAATTATGGAACTCACTACACCGGGCATCCAAAGGTGCTTGAAGGGTATAGTGACTCAAACTGGATCTCAGATGCTAATGAGATAAAGGCCACGAGCGGTTATGTATTCACTCATGGAGGTGGCGCTGTTTCTTGGAAGTCTTGCAAGCAGACCATCTTAACAAGGTCAACAATGGAAGCAGAACTCACAGTACTAGATACAGCTACGGTTGAAGCAGATTGGCTTCGCCGGCTCTTGAATGACTTGCCGGTTGTTGAGAAACCTGTACCGGGTGTCTTTATGAACTGCGACAATAAAACTGTGATCACGAAAGTGAGCAGCTCAAAGGATAACATGAAGTCATCAAGACACGTTCAGAGAAGGTTAAAGTCTGTCAGGAAAATGAAAAACTCCGGAGTTATTGCGTTGGATTATATCCAAACGTCTAAAAATCTGGCAGATCCTTTTACTAAGGGCTATCACGTAATGTGATAGATAATGCATCGAGGGAGATGGGTACGAGACCCACAATATGAGTTGTTCACAGTGGTAACCTATTCTTTGTGATCGGAGATCCCGTGAATTAGATGTGGAAGACAAGCTGTTGGTCAACTGAGAGGAGAGTATCCTTACTATTCACAATACCACTCCATGAAGATGCAATACTCCCCTAATCTGCATGGCAGGTTTATGTATATCTTAATGTGTTCTAAGTGGCTTATTTAAGCAGAGATGTTATCCTGCAGAACATCTTTTGAAGAACACACCTATATGAGTCTGATTGTCAAACATCACAATCTATGAGAGTAGGGTTCTCTCTAGTAAACTCATGAAAGGTCACGGAGTATGACGCATAAGCTCCACCCGCGGGGAAGACCCACGGTAGCCACGTACCGGTCAAGGCTTTATGTGAAGCTAGATTCGTAGAAAACTTGCAGTTCAAGACCCAGTCCACTGTTCAAGTTGCTTACTAGTGTAGCATAGAGTTCTAGGTGGAAGTTCAACTTAACAGTCTCCACTGCAGTACCGATATATAAAACAGTGTTTTGGAACCAAAAGCAAATTTTTGTGTGCCTCTGGGATGTGGTGGGGGATTGCTGGAATTTAGTCTATTTTGGACAGCCCAATAACTATTTCAGAAATTCCTAATAAATCCTAGAGGCCCACTTAGCCCATTTGTGCAAGGCAAGGGATACTACTAAAGTTTAGTCCCACATTGCTAGTTTAGTGGGAGTTGGACCTCCTTATAAGGGAGGTTCTTTCCCCACTTGTACGAGCATGAGAACAAGAGGGATATCCACGCGTGCTCCTCCTCTGCCGTCCGCCTCGCCACGCCTCGACACGCCGCACCGCGCCGCGGGTTGCGGGAATGAGCCGAGCCGATATCTAAATTTTTGCCATGCACTATGGGTACACGGAAGCTGAAAAGATTTTTGTGAAAGTGGAGTTCGAATGCGAACCGTGCAACCCTTCGGCTGCTGGCTGTTCGCTTTGCCTCCGTCTCTTCGTTTCGCCTCCCGTCGCTTCCCACTTGCCTCCTTCTCTTGCGCCTATAAAAGGGAGGTCGCTCCTCCCAGAGAGACGCACCAGAACTACTCCTTCCCTCGCCATCCGTTCCATCTCTGAGCTGCTGCCGTCAGGTTGCATGATTTGCTTTATCGCGGCTATATTAGTCATGCTTTATCTAATATTTCTGTTAATAAAATCATTTGGTAAATTGCTCATATTTCCAACACAAGGTACGCCTTGAAGTGACCTCCAACCTTTACAAATGTTCGGGACAACAAAAAATTGGTGTCTCACCCAGTAACATCGACCCCCTAGGAGTTTCCAAACTACAGGAGTAACATGATTGAGGGACGTGGTGAAAAAAAATCTCAATTCACAAAAGCTTTATCAAAAGAGGGGTGCTTGTATCTTTAATTGGTAAGAAGTGTAAGCTTCCTTCTAAGTCCCTCGAGTAATGAAGCAAATCGGAGCAAAAGAGAGTGAGGGGGGCAAATGTGGGGGGAATGGACATGATTTAGCTCGAAGTGTTACATCTCTCCACTTGGGATAATGATTTAAATATGTAGGCCCAAAATCCACCATAAAAACAGTTCTCGGGACTCCGCACTAAAAATGAGACTCCGAGTGTACTTGTTCCAGCATGGTCAAATGGGGTCAGACCTAGGCAACATGAACGCCCCACACTTGGAGACTCCGGACACCATCCTGATACTCCAGGGTGTCGTAGACTCCGGGATTTCCCCTGGTACTCCGGCAAAGGGGATCGGACAAGGCTTTTTTTGGCCTAGACCCAAGGTAATCCTTGGATACTATGGGTCGGATTGTACATCCTGATACAATGTGTAGGGTACAATAGTCCCATTCCCATGCTCGAATGCACCCACTAATTTATCATATGCACATACCAACTAATTTATCCCCTACTGAAAAGCTAAAACCAAAAGGTTAAGATTAACAAAATCACAATATGCATCTTGATGTCCAAAGGTATGGCCATTTCATTTTAGTTTTACCCTTTATATATTTTTCGGGTATGCTATCCATTGGCATGTTGCTCACTACTAAAAAGATATTCCACTTCGTGGCAAAAAGGATGCAGAACTTGAGGTTTGATCCTATTACACAAAGATTATACTACATCCCTAACTACTCAAACAATGTATAGTCTCTCCATTACTTGTTAGTGTTAGGAGCAAACAAACACCATCATTTAGTTTTGTATGTGAGTGCATATTCCATCATTCTGGAATACATGAACTAGGAACTGGAAAGGCTAAATATTTTTCCAAAGATTTCCCCAAAGTAATATTTCCTAATATGTCTCTTAAAGGAATATTTCCCAATATCGACAACCTAAATATTTTGCCCTTTGCTTTGAATATGTGCCAAACCTTAAGATTAACCTTGCTGGGGACCAATCCTATAGACCAACAAATTAAGGGTAGTAGATTTGTTTAACTACAAACTAACCAAGTTGTTGATCACCTACTTGGTTTTTTCGCACTAATGATAGGAACTTGACATGACTGAACTAGAAATTCCTTATGAAGAAGGGGGCGAATCGTGTGGATCTATGGCGCAATAAGTGCCTCTCCTTGGGTGGCAAACTGCTACTTACTAATGTTGTGTGTCTGGTCTCCCTTTTGCATTCCATGTTGTTTTTCTTCTATCGGATGAGACTCAAAAGGCCCCCATACAAAGTTAAGGCCATTGGGGGGGGGGGGGGAGCAGTGCTAAAGCGTACATACCACATGGTGGTAGCTGAAAGAGTTTTAGGTGCTAGGGATTTATTAACACTAAACTTATGGACATTGCTCTCATGTTGAAATGAATTATACAGCTATCCCAGCATGAGCCAGGGCTTTGGGCTGACATCTCACTTTTCTTTTCTTGAAAGAGACATTATTTCCAAGAATTAGTATCATCATGTTATCCATAATTAACATCATGGAATTATTTATTTTTTCACTTAAAAATGAGATTCCATTTACCGGATGCTTCTTGGAAACATTCACGGAGCCAGTACCATGAAAATCCTAGGTTTTTTTCCAGATAAACATGATATTTGGGAATCAGTATCGCGGTATTTACATCAAATATACCATGAAGTTATTGGTTAGCCAACCTAACTAAAATTAAGTGTCGCATTTATATGATTCAAAATAGGGAAAAGTATATTTTTCGTCCCTCAATTCTCTTGAAAGTATAGAAATGGTCCCTAAACTTCAAAACCGGCAAACCATGGTCCTTCAACTTCTCAAACCGGATAACTTTCATCCCCCATACCGCTTTTTATGATTCTTGTCTGACGTGGCCACGGTTTTTGACCAAAACTTGAATGTCGCCTGGGTTTTGGCCAAAATTTGAAAGAGTTGAGTAAATAAAAACGTACAATATATAAAATAAACAAAAAGATCAAAGATGAGTTGCAGCCGCTCCAGGAATGACGCCAACCGGTCCAGTTTGAGCTTCTGCATCAGCACGAGGTGCGTGCGTGTGACCTCCAACCGCGTGCAGTAGTGATGGACACCGTGGATGATGTGTCCACGTTGCACCCGTCGCCGAAGGCGATGCAAGTGCAAAGCTGCTGGACGTAAGCCACGAGCTCAAAGTGCGCCCTGGCGAACTCGTGTTGGCTGGACCAAGAACGAGGCCCTCCTGCAGCCATGGCGGACGGTTGCTGTTAGCTGCATCGTGCCGACGGGGTGAACGGAAGCCGCTGTAGTTGGCGGCGAGCGCTGACAGCGGTTTGCGGCACGCGCACGGACTTCGCAGGCACACCACGTATGGCACAAGCTCACCACGCATGCATGCACTGATGCACACCGGCATGCCAGTAAAAATACATGCTAGTATTATGTACTACTAATAAAGTGTCAATCCAATCCCTAAGTATATATCGGTGTGGGTTTAGCTGGCTAGGGTGAGCGTGACAACGCTGGTTTGATCCCCACACCCGCAATAATTTTTTAGTGCTCCTCTTATTTCTTTTTCCAACAGCTGACAAGTGGGTCCTACACAAAACCGTGACAGCAACCATCCAAAGCGGTATTGGGGACTAAACTTAACCGGTTTGAGAAGTTCAAGGACCAAGTTTTGATGGTTTTGGAGTTGAGGGACCAATTCTATACTTCCAAAAGAATTGAGGGACAAAAAATATACTTTTCCCTAATCTTAATGCTTTCTCTTTTTTGCGGTAAATTTTTAATATTTTCTTAGCAAATTCAAGATCACTGGTAAACATTTCACAAAATGTATAATTGGACGAGACACCACAAAGCAACTAGCAAGACATACGGAAACACCAAACTAGATAACTAAGCACAAATAAGAGCGAGGATAGCAATAGCCACAAGGCACCGAGACCAAGGTTAGTCCCAAATTTACTTCTTTGGAGGGGAACGAGTCTTCATTGGAGAGGCATGGGGAACACGAAATGTCACCAATGATACAAAGTCCCACCTTTCCCCCCTCCTTTGAGCCTCGGCAAACAAAGTCTGAGCTCAAGGTACGCCTTGAAGTGACCTCCAACCTTTACAAATGTCCGGGACAACAAAAAATTGGTGTCTCACCCAGTAACATCGACCCCCTAGGAGTTTCCAAACTACAAGAGTAACAAGATCGAGGGACGTGGTGAAAAAAATTATCAATTCACAAAAGCTTTGTCAAAAGAGGGGTGCTTGTATCTTTAATTGGTAAGAAGTGTAAGCTTCCCTCTGAGTCCCTCGAGTAATGAAGCAAATCGGAGCAAAGGAGAGTGAGGGGGGCAAATATGGGGGAATGGACATGATTTAGCTCGAAGTGTTACATCTCTCCACTTGGGATAATGATTTAAATATGTAGGCCCAAAATCCACCATAAAAACAGTTCTTGGGACTCCGCACTAAAAATGAGACTCCGAGTGTACATGTTCCAGCATGGTCAAATGGGGTCAGACCTAGGCAACATGAACGCCCCGCACTTGGAGACTCCGGACACCATCCCGATACTCCAGGGTGTCGTAGACTCCGGGATTTCCCCCGGTACTTCGGCAAAGGGGATCAGACAAGGCTTTTTTTGGCCTAGACCCAAGGTAATCCTTGGATACTATGGGTCGGATTGTACATCCTGATACAATGTGTAGGATACAATAGTCCCATTCCCATGCTCGAATGCACCCACTAATGTATCATATGCACATACCAACTAATTTATCCCGTACTGAAAAGCTAAAACCAAAAGGTTAAGATTAACAAAATCACAATATGCATCTTGATGTCCAAAGGTATGGCCATTTCATTTTAGTTTTACCCTTTATATATTTTTCGGGTATGCTATCCATTGGCATGTTGCTCACTACTAAAAAGATATTCCACTTCGTGGCAAAAAGGATGCAGAACTTGAGGTTTGATCCTATTACACAAAGATTATACTACATCCCTAACTACTCAAACAATGTATAGTCTCTCCATTACTTGTTAGTGTTAGGAGCAAGCAAACACCATCATTTAGTTTTGTATGTGAGTGCATATTCCATCATTCTGGAATACATGAACTAGGAACTGGAAAGGCTAAATATTTTTCCAAAGATTTCCCCAAAGTAATATTTCCTAATATGTCTCTTAAAGGAATATTTCCCAATATCGACAACCTAAAATATTTTGCCCTTTGCTTTGAATATGTGCCAAACCTTAAGATTAACCTTGCTGGGGACCAATCCTATAGACCAACAAATTAAGGGTTGTAGATTTGTTTAACTACAAACTAACCAAGTTGTTGATCACCTACTTGGTTTTTTCGCACTAATGATAGGAACTTGACATGACTGAACTAGAAATTCCTTATGAAGAAGGGGGCGAATCGTGTGGATCTATGGCGCAATAAGTGACTCTCCTTGGGTGGCAAACTGCTACTTACTAATGTTGTGTGTCTGGTCTCCCTTTTGTATTCTATGTTGTTTTTCTTCTATCGGATGAGACTCAAAAGGCCCCCATACAAAGTTAAGGCCATTGGGGGGGGGGGGAGCAGTGCTAAAGCGTACATACCACATGGTGGTAGCTGAAAGAGTTTGAGGTGCTAGGGATTTATTAACACTAAACTTATGAACATTGCTCTCATGTTGAAATGAATTATACAGCTATCCCAGCATGAGCCAGGGCTTTGGGCTGACATCTCACTTTTCTTTTCTTGAAAGAGACATTATTTCCAAGAGTTAGTATCATCATATTATCCATAATTAACATCATGAAAATATTTATTTTTTCACTGAAAAATGAGATTCCATTTACCAGATGCTTCTTGAAAACATTCACGGAGCCAGTACCATGAAAATCTTAGTTTTTTTCCAGATAAACATGATATTTGGGAATCAGTATCGCGGTATTTACATCAGATATACCATTAAGTTATTGGTTAGCCAACCTAACTAAAATTAAGTGTCGCATTTATATGATTCAAAATATGTGGCTGAAAAGCATCCGGGCATAGGTCAGACATTAGATGGTTCATGATCTACATGTCAACTTACGTTTATCTCCACATTATAAGGTATTAAGCGTTAAATATACATGAGCAAAGTGACATCAATTTCTTTGAGACGATTAATGCAGTCACCACATAGTTACTCATATGATCACTTTACGGAAGTCATCATCATTGGCTGCTAGAGAATATAGCGTCAAAGAAATGGGAAGATCTTCGAAAACTAGCAACCATGACTTGATAGCTTGTAAATTTTAACTCTCGTTCATCATAAAATATAAAATGGCTCGATAGAGATTTTCCCTACTATTTTTCTCTAAAATAATACTCCCTCCGACGGAGGGAGTATTCTTTGTTCCTAAATAGTAGTATAAGACGTTTTGACAGTGATTTGGTTGAGTGAGATACAAGTGGAGCTCCGATGCAATCACCAGTTAATCTAACGGTAGCACACCGCCGCCACGTCTCGTCTTGGAATTTCTCCTCCGTTATTTCGTCGTGCTGATCCAAGTCAAACGGTCTCGTCCCGTCCCGTCTTCCTCCCGTCCCCGTGGGCTCTCGACTCTCTCCGCTCCCTCTCTACCTCTCCCCGGGGGGCCGCGGCCATGGTGGAGAGGCGGCCGCGGAGGAAGCCGCTGGTGCTCGCGTCGACGCAGGCGCTCCTCGACTCGCTCCCGGGGGAGCGCCGCGGGCCGGCCCCGCCGCCGCCGGAGCCGGTGCGCCTCAGGGCCGGCGTCCTCCGCTTCCCCGACCGCCCCTCCGGCCCCGGATGCGGCGGCGAGTTCGGCGACCTCGCGTCCTTCGTCGCCCTCCCCGCGTCCGCGCTCCGCCGGCTGGCCGTCGTCACCGGCACGACGGTACGTGGTCCCGTTCGAGGTCTCTCGGATCGAATTCCGGTCCAGGGGTGGGTGTCGGTTGGATGGCCGGGCTGGGGGTTCGATCACTTGGGGGATGAATTGTGAAACATCTGGTGCTTGTAGGAGGAGTGAATTTGGTCTCGTCGACTTCGGGGGTGGTCATGCTGCATGTCTGTCTGAATAATTATGGATACATTTGGTTCCAATTAATAATTGTAGATGAACTGGGTGGCGCCTGCTGATTTCTGTAGTCTGACTGAGCTGTAGTGACAAGTATACACTCAATATGTGTAGTACTACTTTGGTGCTACAGCAATGATCTCTGTGGGCACATATATGTTACTGTAACTGATATATCTCCTGTTCGTTTTTGCAATTTTCAGCACTCAAATTGGTAGATAGGAATATCTTTTGTTGAGACTAAATGTAATAAACAGCTATTAATCTGCAGGTGCTTGTCAAGAATACCGACAACAATGTTGGGAGGATTGTCAAAGCAGTAGTATTGGATCGGCCATCCCTCGATGAGTCCAAGAGAGAGCATCCTGATCCTGAACCTGTGGCCTCAACCTCTTCCTCTGATCGTGTGATGGGATTCTTACCTACTTGTTCATTTCCAGCTAACGGCTTTGCACCCTTGGATGAAGATGTTGCTTATGTTAGCCCACTTTTGGCTTTCAACCTGGGAGTGCATGTTTCCGGTCTCAAGCTTCTTATTCAGAAAGGGGAGGAACCTTTCAAGTTTTGCTCTAAAGTTTTCGAGGATGGTTCTGCTAGTAGTGGGACTGGTATTTCTCTTCACCTAGAACTTCTCCCATGCCCACAAGTGCCTAAACATGCTTTGCACTTACGGGTTTCTGTTGTGAGGATTCCTGATTGTGGTGTGCTTGCTTCCCTAAAGATAAATTCAGCCATTGGAGGAAGTGACTACCAAGATATGATAGATCAAGCTTTAAATGAACACTTCAAGTTTGATAGGTTCCTAGCAAGCGGGGATGTGTTTTGCATACATAATGACTGGAACTGTGGCATGATCTCTTGCCTAGCGTGCAATAAGGAGAATGATAGACTGCATCCTCCTAGCATGATATACTTTAAGGTAAATTACCCACTTTTCTTCATTCAGATCCTCTTAGCTTAGTTTTGCTCTCATTTTTTATCCATAAGTATTGGGTGTTAATATTGTAATTACTCACCAGGTAACCGGCATGGAACCATCAAATGAGCCGATTCTTCGTGTTAACCGTGATCAAACAGCCCTTGTCCTTGGGGGAAGTGCTTCTGCTCCAATCCCTCCCTGCAGCTTCTTTTCTGCCAATGATGATTCAGTCCCTTTGCATGGCGAAGTAGTGGAGCAGTTAGCATCCATCATCGCACCAGCATTATGTCCTTCAAACATTTTACCGAGGATCAAGTTTTCCACTTTCTTGTACGGCCCATCAGGTTACTGCACTTTAATTGTAGTCTCATTCCTTTTCACATTTTACTACTCGACTTTGAACTGAACTTTTGTTCAAATCAAATGCTGGGGTTGCAGGATGTGGAAAAAGAACGGTAGTCAAGCATGTTGCGAACCATCTTGGTATGCATGTGGTTGAGTGTTGCTGTCATGATCTGATGACATCATCAGAAAGCGGGGCATCTGCTGCACTTGTGGCTGCCTTCAAAGAAGCTCAGAAGTACTCATCTTTTTGTCCTTTGTTATCTCTACAGAAAATTAATTCCTGTTTTAGTTCGTAAACTGTTTTTTTTAGTTCGTTTTACTTTTTCCAGGCGATGGTATTTACTTTGTTTCCTTTTTTTGCCGAATATTCTTTTTTGAAGGTATTCTCCTTCTATAATACTTCTTCGCCACTTTGATGCAATTGGGAATACATCCTCCAATGAAGGCCCACAGTCTGAGCAATCTGGCATTGCAGCAAATGTTGAGTCTGTCATTAAGCAGTACACTGGACAGCGTTGGGTTGTGAAAGACTCGCTGCCAGCAAGGGATGTGATTGGAAATTCAGTAGGTCTTTGTTCCCCAAGCTTTTAGGTTTTAACAAGCCCTTAGGATATAAATTCATCTTTGTATCAACTATCAAGTACCTTATTATTGAACCTCTTTGTTTTCAGTACCTTGTGGAACCTGAATGTGTAAGCTCCGTTCAAGTTATACTAGTGGCAACTGCAGACAGTGCTGAAGGAATGCAGCAATCAATTAGGCGATGTTTCCGCCATGAGGTCAACATGAAGACTATAAATGAAGACCAGAGGAAGAACTTGATATCTGAAACACTCCATGGTGTCTCAACAGTTGCTGATGAGGTGTTTTTTGTTGTTGTTATTGAACCAGAAATGAAGTTTTATGCTTTTATTAAACTTTTGTGCTTATATGGTTTCATTTTCAGAGTATCGATGACAAGTTTGTAAAAGATATATCAGTCCAAACGTCTGGGTTCATGCCTAGGGATATACTTGCATTGGTCGCAGATGCTGGTGTGTCATTTGCGCATAAAGTTACAGTGGAGAAAAGCAGCAATGATGAGCTTGAGGATGCCCCTACCACGAGCTCTTCTACCACTCAGAAAGAAGAAAATCATTTCTGTAAAGAAGATATTTTGTCTTCCTTAGAACGGGCTAAGAAAAGGAATCGTGCTGCATTGGGTACACCAAAAGTAAAACACTAATCCCTGGCTCCCAATATCTAACATCTTCTAGATTTCAGGCCCATCTCTGTACAACCCATGAAACCATACATGTCAGCTTTAGCTTGCTTTCTGCAAGTCCTTGATTTGGTTTTCTCTTTTGTGCTATAGGTTCCTGATGTCAAATGGGAGGATGTTGGTGGGCTTGAGGAAGTGAAGAAGGTTATTCTAGATACAATTCAGGTAAATTTTACTTAATTAATCTCTGAGCTAAGATATTGCATTCTATCGATGCAAATAAGGTTTGGTTATACCAGAAGCTGGTTCATTTGGTTTGAAACTGCTAACTTGTGTTCTCTTTTGTTGGTATTCAGTTACCTCTGTTGTACAAGCACCTTTTTTCTTCTAAATTGCCAAAGCGATCAGGTGTCCTGTTATATGGACCTCCAGGCACTGGGAAGGTAGGTGTAGTGAGTTTTATACTTCTTTTGAATTTCATTCCCATTTGTCAAGAGATAGCTGTATCCAACAGCAACATGATACATGCTCACTAGGATGTTTTCTTCTGTATTCTTAGACATTACTGGCGAAAGCAGTAGCAACTGAGTGCTCATTAAACTTTCTTAGTGTAAAAGGTCCAGAACTGATAAACATGTATGTTGGAGAATCAGAGAAGAATGTCAGGGACATCTTTGAGAAGGTATATCCATCTGCACAAGCCACGTAATTGCCATGAAAATATGCACATATACTTAAGTTTTCAGTTTTTCACTGTCAATTTCAGGCTAGATCAGCACGCCCATGTGTAATTTTCTTCGATGAACTTGATTCCCTTGCTCCTGCACGAGGATCCTCTGCAGATTCTGGAGGTGTGATGGATAGAGTGGTTTCTCAGGTATAATTAACTTCATCAATGAGGTGGTGACTGGCTGTCTCAGTTTTCCCTCTTTATTTTCAATGTTAGGGTCATCTAATTCACTTTCCCCTTTTATCTCTTTATTACTAGTTGCTGGTGGAGATTGATGGGTTAAGTGATAACAGCCAGGTTATTTCCTCATTTATGATATGCCTTTTTTTAACCTATATTCTCAAGATGCAGTAACATTAAAGGAAACCATTTTCCAAATTATTCTCTAGGACCTCTTCATTATTGGGGCTACCAATAGGCCTGACCTTCTTGATTCTGCACTTCTCCGCCCTGGCCGATTTGATAAGCTTCTCTACATTGGTGTAAATACTGAAGCATCATACAGGGAAAGGTAGTCATCGGTAGTTCTTTCTTTCACCAAATTTCAGGTTCGTTTCAACTAAACTATGATCTCTCTATAATTGTTATGCAGGATACTGAAAGCACAGACTCGCAAGTACAAACTACACGAGAATGTATCTCTCTTGTCGATTGCTCAGCACTGTCCTCCAAACTTCACTGGTGCCGATATTTATGCATTATGCGCGGATGCATGGTTTCATGCTGCTAAGCGTTCCGTGAGTAGCTGTACATCCCTGCTGCCGCACATTATGTTTTTCATAGCTGCGCTCTGTCGGACTTACACGCTTTATTTGAAGGTCAAAACGCTTGAAGCTGATCCTTCGAGAAATAACGACGCCGGTGCAGAAGAAGTCATTGTCGAGACTGAAGATTTTATGACGGTAATATTCAAATCATTTTTCAGAAAGCACAATAAAAATCTCTTCGGTCGTATCTTAGGAGTTTAACTAGTTCTCATATTACGCAGGTGTTGGGTGATATCTCGCCGTCATTGTCAATGGAGGAGTTGCAAAACTATGAACAGCTGAGGCAGAAGATCGAAGGACCTACTAGATGATGTTTGCTAAGACACTTTACTAGAAAAAGTGTTCCTTTCACCTCCCAACTAATCAACTATTGCCTGAGTGTACAGCCCTCAACTTTTTTGTTTCGAGTTGAGTTGGAAATAATAAATTGTTGCCAAAGCATCCCAAGCTCCTTCCGTGAATGGCTCGATGGTTTCTCCTTGCACAATTTCACTGCATTTGACCTCGTGTTGGATGCACCTGCCAGTTAAGAATTTGCCATGTTTTCTAGTTTTACCGAGCAGGGATGTAAAACCCTGAAAAATACTGTATACTATATAACCAAATTTTGAGAAGTAGGTTGTATATATAGCTTAATAAAGTGTGATGATGTCATAAGTTCAATAAATACATTCAGGATCTACGTAAACTACAATGCAAAAGTTTCAAAGATGAAATTACAACAGTACACTACTTTACGTTTTTCCATTCCATGATAGTCCCAGTCACGTTATTCTAGCTTATTATTAAAAACCTCACTAGAATTTTTATTTGGATTGTCTACAAAATTAGTAGGACATAAGACATGGAAAAATTGTAACACAAATACAATTATATTGTTCTAACATGCCTAATCACCAGGGGAAAAAAGGTGTAGGACAAAATAAAGAGCATAATTCCTAAAAAAAAGAGAATAAGATTGATTTTTTTTAACACAGTACAAACGCAAAGCGCTCATACATACATGCATACACTCACCCCTATGAACGCATACCCTAGTCCTATGAGCACCTCCGAGAGGCATATTATCTTAAGATTTACGAAGTCATTCAACCATAGGTTGGTTCCCGAATAAGATCGATTTGATTGTTTGAAAATGCATAGGGAGTTCAAATGGGTGAGAGTTTATGTACCTCAGTTACGATGGGCGTGCCCGAGCTCTTATCGTTAGTCGAGTTAAAGCTTATGGGGTTGATATAGGTTCATGGTAATGCCGATGAGTTGCTCTGCACCATACAGCCACCCTCCTAACCATCGAACCACGTGTTGGTTCACCGAGGCAAGGGACACGAAAAATGTCTGTTTTCAGTTACGACGAACGGTGCACTCATTTCTTGACATTGTCTGTTTTCAGGTTGCTTACCGCATTGGATAAAAATATGCTAAAAGGAAATTATCTGCTCTCTGGAGCCAAATTAAGTCTCCCTCTTTTGCCGTAACTTCCTTTCTCCTCCGTCCTGATTTCCCGTGCCTTTCCTTCCTCTTTCCTCGCGAGTCGTCTACTACCATCGTGGCTCTCAACTCCTCCCGTAGTCCAGTCCACCACCGGCCGGATGCCCTAGAGCGCTGCCGCAACCGTGCCGTGCATCGTAAGCGTCATCGCCGACGCCTCCATCCCGCTGCGCGCTCCCACCCCCTCCACCAACACCCTCCGCCTCTCACGCGCGCGCGTGGCCACGATCACGCGCAGTTACCGTACGTTCTTCCTCTCCGGGACGCCGCGTTTCCGCCGCCGTCGCCACCTTGCGGTTTTGAACCAAACATTACCACCTTGGTGCGCGCGGCAGTTGCACTCATTTGCTAGAATTTTAGTATACTTCTTCTCCTGGATGCTGTGCTCACGATTGATCGTCCTATCTTTGGCAGAATTAAATTGTGGCGTGATCTCTCTCTCGCTCCCCATCTGAACCATGTATATCAAGAAGGTAACTCTGCTGGGCAACTGCCGTCATATCACTGCTTCATCTTGACGTAATTAATGGCTGTCTACGCAGGTGGTAATTCAAGGGTTTAAGAGCTACAGGGAGGAGACCTCAACTGACCCTTTCAGCCCCAAAGTTAACGTAGTTGGTAATCCAAACATATTCCTCCCTGTAATTAACCAACTTGGCTAGCTATAGAGTACCGAGGTTCTTCTCGGTTAAAAAGCTGGTTCATGGCTAACTTAAATGCTGTTTCTATCAGCCCGTCAATCAAATTGGCAACTTGCAGACTTGTAGCAATGATCAACACTACAGTAGTTGTTAATCCAAGAATCAATTCAATGTCTAATTGCTACTCTGAGTTTTAGCAATCTCCTCTAAACTTGCGTACACGGTTCAAATTAAATTAATTAAATGTGTTCCTCCAATGATTTTTGTTGGTTAAAACATATTAGTCTTCTGTGCCTCCATTATTGGCATGATGGTACTGATTTCAAATCTTTCCCGATTGACACATCGGTGAAGTATCAAATTTTAATTCTAAGTATGATAGAAATCCACTTCGGAGTCCACTGCATAATTTTGTGCTCTTAATGAATTTCATTGATTTAACTGTTTGTCGCAGTTGGTGCAAATGGATCTGGCAAATCGAACTTTTTCCACGGTAATATTTTCAAACGCACGGTTATGCTGAATTACTATTCTTGCTTATGCTTGTTGACACTTACATGCTGCTTTCTTCCTAATTTGGCCATGATAAATGCTCTAGCTATACGCTTTGTCCTAAGCGACATGTTTCAGAACCTGCGCAGTGAGGATAGGGGAGCTCTTCTCCATGTATGTCTCGTCTTTTCTTCGATCAAATCTGAATAGTCGAAACAAGTGACTGGTGTTTGATACTAGTGTCCATTTCCAGGAAGGTGCTGGACACTCGGTTATATCTGCCTTTGTCGAGATACTGTTTGATAATTCGGACAACCGTATTCCAGTAAGTCCTCTGATTTATTCAGCATGAGTGTGTGCAAATCATTACAGATACTACTTTCCTCTCCACCTATATGGCTGCTCTAGAGACTCAGAAGATCCTCTAAACTGTACAATTTCCTGCAGGTTGATAGAGAAGAGGTACGCCTGCGGAGGACGGTTTCTTCAAAGAAGGATGAATACTACCTGGATGGGAAACATGTTAGGTACTCCTTCCGTCCGAAAAAGCTTGTCCCAAGTTTGTCCCTCAAATGGATGTATCTAGCACTAACTTGGTGATAGATACATCCATTTGAGGGCAAGCTTTTTCGGACGGAGTATGTCTTATGATATACACTGGTTAGTAGTGTTGTATCTTGTCGCTTGCTGAGACCCACTTGTTGCTACCATGTTCAGTAAAACTGAAGTCATGAACCTGCTGGAGAGTGCTGGCTTCTCTCGTTCTAATCCATACTATATTGTCCAGCAGGGGAAGGTAAATATTGTTTTCATCTGATTGTTCCTGTGATGTGTCCAAATATGATATTAACAAAGTTTTCATGTGTAGATTGCATCCCTTACTCTAATGAAGGATTCTGAACGACTGGATCTTCTCAAAGAGATTGGTGGTACGCGTGTTTATGAAGATAGGCGTCGGGAGAGCTTGAAAATATTGCAAGAAACAGGCGAGTTTAAATCACCAAAAAATATCTGTATATTTTTTCTATGTGTTGAGACGTCCATTAATTATTTGATTAACAGCCCATAAAAGGAAGCAGATTGGTCAAACTGTCCACTACCTGGAGGAAAGATTGAGAGAACTTGATGAAGAGAAAGACGAACTAGTGAAGTACCAGGAGCTGGACAAAGAAAGAAGATCACTTGAGTATAATCTGTTGGACCATGAACTGAATGATACTAAAAACGAATTAGTTTCAGTAAGTCTTTCCCTTCTGTTACATAGTTTCACCTTGGATATTATTATGTTCTGTCAGGTAAATTTGAATAGTCTCATTACAAAATGATTGAAGGCTGAACACATCATTAACATTTCCCACTCAAACGATCACCTGAGTATCACTGTTTGACTGTCTTCCACAATTGTTGGAGCTCCTCATCAATGCTCAGAAAACTCGAGTCTAGAAAACTAGAAATACTATATGAAGCATAGTGACACATAACATGAGCTCCCACTTTTGTGGACTTATGAATTAAGTGACACAACAAAAACAAAAATAAATATTGAAGACAAACAATTGTTAATGGATGATATTCTCCATTTCCTTTGTTGAACAACACCTGTATTCCTTCAGTAGCATTTCTGGAAATGTGTAAGATGCTTCTCCGCACAGTCTTGTAAGCATTCTCATGCTGTGCCATAATACACGCTCTATCAATTTGAATGTTAACTCCATGGATCTTAGCCATTGCACAAGGCATTGTCTCCAAAAGGAGATACCCTAGATCCAACCTATTTAAAACATCGATCCTGTTGTATAATGTAATGCTTATTCTACTCACTTCATTTGATTTGTCTCTTGTTAGATGGATGATGATCGAAGAAAATTTTCTGAAATGTTGTCTAATGCGGATGATGAAGTGGCAGATGTACGTGAGAAGGTCAAGAGTTTTGATAAAGAAATAGAAGTCTGTACAGAAGGGATAGATGAAATCAAGTCTCAAAAGGAAGATGCCGAGAAGAAGCGTACTAAAGCACTAAAGCTAGTTACTCAGATTGAACTGGATCTGAGAGATATAGAAGACAGAATTTCAAATGAAAAACGAGCAAAGGTATTCCGCACTTTTAGATTTTCATGGATTTGAGTAATTTTGTTTTGTTTCCACACTAAAAGGATTCGATCGTTAGGATGAAGCTGCGAAGGATTTACACAGTATGAGGAAAGAGAGTGAAAGGTCAAATTCTGAATTGGCCGAAATTAGTAATGCACACCAGGCCAAATTGCAGGAAGAGGAGGAGATGTCAAAAAGGTAAAACATAACAGATAAATTTTACCTGTTGATGGATATTCATTTTGACACGTCACACTTTGTGGGGATAGCATAACGGACCGCGAGAAGCAGCTGAGCGTATTGTACCAAAAGCAGGGGAGGGCAACTCAGTTTAAGAATGAGGCTGCCAGAGATAAGTGGCTTCAGAAAGAAATTCATGATCTCGAGCGTGTACTTTCATCAAATAAAAAGCAGGTACTGAACCAGTGACCTGTTTGATGCTTCAAGTTTCATTCTGGACCTTTGTTTTGATGTGCTACTCTACTCATCAATTGGATTTTCTGTTATGACAGGAAAGCTTACTCGAAGAAGAGATTCAGAAACTTACAGGTGAAATTAATAGCTTGACGAACTACATCGAGTCTCGGAGAAGTGAATCCGGCAAGTTAGAGTCTGCTCTTGCAAACAGACAAAAGGATTATAATGACTTTATGCAGCAGAAAGATGCACTTCAAGATGAAAGGAAGTGCGCACATTTCTTAACATCTACAACTTTGTGATTTGATTGAAGATGTGTTGCTTTAGACTTTATATACTAAGTAGAAAGTAAATGTCACAGATCATTGTGGAAGCAGGAAAATAGCGTAACAGCTGAAATCGATAGGCTAAAGGAAGATATTGTGAAGGCACAGAAGAGTCTTGACTATGCCACACCCAGGGTATGCCAAATGTATCATTTTGTACATATTTTTTGTTAATTAATACGTATTAATTAGTGGTTCTGATGTATTACTTTCCAAGGGTTTCTATTATTATTCCTATGTACGTACTTGCATATTGCATATCATGTATACACATCTATAAATGATTCCAGGACAGGATGCCGTATTATAACTGAAAAAAAATTATATTCTCTAGTTTGATTGTGCATTGCTTGGTTGTTTCAACTACAAAATTTCAATGATTTTTATTTTATAATGTTGCTGCTGGTTAGCCTGATTCTTGAGAATGCGATATACTGATGTGTGTTCACTCTAGTGAGGCATTCTTACTGATGCTGGTTCATGCTAGTCAGGAACATATAAACAACCTCCAATTGTTGAATAAGAAATCAAAAATACTCTCCTAGGAACGCAAGCAGTCGGGCCGGTGGACAATACCATAATACAATGTAGTGTTAATTTTAGGCAAGTGATCAGAAAATTATGAGCTAATTGGTAAGTTCAGCGGGACGAAGAGGAATGCCTCTTGCACCCCTAGTAAGAACAGACGTACACAGATTCTGCAATATATAGTACAGAAAAAACCTGATTTTGTTTTGCAATTTGCGTTTAGTATCTTCGGATTTTAAGTTACGGATCACCTCTTTTGGCATATACTGTAGCATTGCTAATTGTTCTCTGCAAGGACCGCTTAAAAGCTATTTTTGCATGGTGCTAATTTTGTTTTCTTCCACAGGATACCAGGAGAGGCCTGAATTACGCTAGCAAAATAGTCAGGGAACGTGGTTTGAAAGGAGTTTTTGGTCCAGTAATAGAACTAATTGACTGCGAAGAGAAGTTTTTTACAGCTGTTGAGGTCGCTGCTGGAAATAGGTCCTCAACTGCCCTCTTATCTTGAATCCCTTTCCCTCCATTTCACCATTTACTGTTGAATAACCTACTCTTTACTGATGTGAATTAGCTTGTTCCATGTGGTGGTTGCAAATGACGACATATCAACGGATATAATTGATATATGGAGGAAAGGTAAAGATGGACCTTCATCAGACAAAGAGGAAGATAGAGATGGACGGGTGACTTTCATACCACTGAACAGAGTGTATGCTCCGCGCGTCAATATTCCACAAAGTTCTGATTTTGTTCCACTGTTGAAGAGGTTAAAGTACCGTGCCGAGCATCGCCCCGCTTTTGAACTGGTGATTCAAGTTTTTTCTGTTATTTTCTCCTTCCAATACATCTTTTATTGGGCTATCATGGTTAATTTAGTTCAGGCTCTACTATTCTGGTCAATTTTACCCTTAGTTTGCGTTGAATGCCTCCTTTTTATTGTCATCTCGTGTATCCATCTTGCCTTTGTTTGCTTGGTGTCTTGGCACCCAAAAAAATCTCTCGAGTTACAAGTGCCATGTCAAATTATCTAATAGTTGTATATGAATATCCTTGTTCGGTGATGTCTTGCATGTCCTTGATATTGAAAATTTACACTATAGATACTATAATTTGGTCTAAACATCATCATAATCTCAACAAATAGTCCTAAAATAGCATTAACTTGTCAGATAACTAGTGTTAAGTACATAGTAAAAATTATTTTGCATTACTGGAAGGGGGGGGGGGGTGCTTCCATGGCACCCAAGGGTGTCAGTTGGAGTCTTATTAAAAACTATATAATAAGGTCTTGTGTTGCTTCGAAATATTGGTCTCTTCATTCCCATGTTTCCATTTGTGCATGTTTACCTTTTAGAGCACTTTTTTAGGGTGGTTATGGCATTTCTACATGCTTACCAGTGACCCATCCTCATCCATATTAAGTAGCTTCACTCCTACAATCACCTAGGCTAGATTTTTTGGTAACTTATTATTTCAAAGTTGCACTTCTTTTCACCTTCATACAATCCATTTTTAGCCAACTTTGAAACTTCTGTCAGATTTTTGGTAGGACAGTTATATGCCGGGACCTGGAAACTGCGACCAGGGTTGCACGCAGCAATGATCTAGATTGCATCACACTTGATGGTAGCTCTAAACTCTTCCTCTTGACTTGTCCTTGTAATGATATTATTGTTAACACATAAATCGACACTCCGATTATTCTCAGGTGATCAAGTTTCAAGTGATGGTGGTATGACAGGAGGTTTCTTTGACTATAGGCGCTCAAGATTGAAGTATGTAAAAATAATTAGGGACAATAAAACAACAATCCAGGAAAAGACAGTGCATCTGCATAATCTGGGAAAAGAGCTGCAAGATATCCTGCTTTGGTTTAATGATATTCCTATTTCTCCTGCAAGAGTCTAGTGCAAAGACTACATGTTCTTTCCTTGTAGTACGTCCGCTGCAGCTAAATATACATCTGCTAGTGCTTCTTACCGCAGGCCTGGCGGGCAAAATAGTTCAGGTTTTTCATTCCACATTTTAATCTGAGATTCGTTGCTTGCATTGGAGCTCATTGTCACTATTTACATAGAAATAAGTATGAACCCTACATAGGTTTAACCACTATTGCAGAATGATCTGATGTTTGTGCCGCCTTACACTTGATCAAAGCATATGGATGTGTGCGTACTCAGTTACCAGTACACCACAGTTTACTGAAACTTACGACTTCATGTTGCTTGCTTCTATTTTGTTTGCTCCATGTCCAAAATAAACTTCATGTTGGTTGCTTCTATTTTGTTGGCTCCATGTCCAAAATAATTTGAATGTGTGAAGAAAATTTGATAAGTTCTCCAGATGTTTACTGTTTATCTGCAAGAAAACTCTTATACATCCACGAGTTCTCTTTCTTAACTTCCCATACATATACATAGAAAAATCATGGATTTAGTTACCAAACATCAACAAGTGGATGCCGAACGTGATCATGCCAAGTCGGAGTTGGAACAGTTTAAGGATGATATTACCAGGGCAATGAAGCAAAAAGGATTACTTGAGAAAGCCCTTGGAAAGAAGGTACTTAATCAGTTCTACTTTGTTTCTTCATTGCTGATGGTAGACTCCCCTTCTTTTTTTGTTAAGGAGTATTATTAGTATTGGTCTAGATGTCCTTACATATGTGAATCCTTATTTACTCCTGCTGTAATTGTGTCTGGAATGTAGCCTTAGCCTTATAGTTTCTACCTTGCAGGAAAAATCACTCGACAACATCCGCAACCAAATTGAGCAAATCCAATCTGGCATTGCAACGAAAAATAATGAGATGGGAACAGAACTGATTGACCAGCTAACATCAGAAGAAAGAGATCTCCTTTCGCGATTGAATCCTGAAATTGCTGCATTGAAGGAGAAGTTTCTCTTGTGTAAAAACAATCGCATTGAGGTTGTCTAATGAAGCTTTGTAACCATGCTTGTACAGAAGCAGAAGTCTATTAGCTCTAACAAAAGTGAAAATTATTATGTAATACAGATTGAAACAAGAAAAGAAGAACTGGAGACCAATTTATCAACTAATCTGACGAGGCGTCAAGAAGAGCTGGAAGCGATAATTTCATCTGCAGATTCTGAAGCCTTGTCTCTTGAAGTCAAATCAAAAGAGCAACAGCTGAAACAGTCGAAGAGCAATCTTGATGAGTTGACTACACTTCTGCAGGGTATATCAGCATCGGTTGACTTTTCTTCCACTTTTGTGTTTTACTAGATGGAGATGCGCCTTAACCCTTAAATGATATTTAATTTGGGCAGCTAATATTGATGCAATTAATGACTTTATGGGAAAGATGGAGCAACTGAAAAAACAAAGGGATGATCTGAAGGTAACTTATACAGAAAGATTGTTTTCCGGGGTTTTAATTTGTATAATGTTGACTTGTTATATAACGTGTACATATGAAACACAGGTGGTTCAAGCTAATTTGGAGCAGACTGTGCAAGATGCAGCGAACGACTTGGAACAGTTGATGAACAGAAGGAGAATGCATCTGGCCAAGCAAGCAGAGTGTATGAAAAAGATGCGAGATTTGGGCTCGTTGCCCGCTGATGCTTTTGAAAAGTATGTTTCCATTTTTCTTAAGCTGCTAAACTTGCTGAGTCAGTTGCACAATGTGGAGCCCTTTTTTTCGTATGGTTCATTATCATGTACTAGTGATTATCAGCACATAAATAAGGCGGTGCGATGATACCGTGTTAGCTCATCTTTTTTCCTGGCAAAAATATAGGTACAAGGGAAAAGATAGGCTGCTGCTGCAGAAGCTGCTTCATGACCGCAATGAGCAGTTGAAGCAATTTAGTCATGTCAACCAAAAGGCTCTTGACCAGTATGTGAACTTCAATGAACAACGCGATCAACTGCGGAGAAGACGGGATGAACTTGCCCTTGGTGACAAGGTAAGCTTTTTGATCAGTAAAACCTGTTTCCATTATGATCATCCTAAGCCTGTAATCTCATAAAATCTGCTGCTTGGAATGGCAGAAAATTCGAGACTTGATATCGCTTTTAGACCAAAAAAAGGATGAATTGATCGAACGCACATTTAAAGGAGTTGCAAGGCACTTCCGCGAAGTGTTCTCTGAATTAGTGCAAGGTGGCCATGGAGCCTTGGTTATGATGAAGAAAAAGGTTTCTTTTCCTTTGTTTGCCCACCAACCTTTGTTCTATTTCTTGCACTTTTGGCTTCTTATCCATTACGTATACTTCTTTATAAGAAGAATCTTCTTAATCTTTTGGGGTTTCTCTGAACACTCTGATTTTTGTTATTTCACATGTGTGTTTGAAAGATAAATTATATTCTCAGACTTCCTAACTCCCCTCGATTTTTGTAGGATGGTGATGCCGAGGACGATGACAATGATGAGGACGGGCCTCGTGAAGCAGATCCTAAAGGGAGAATCGACAGATACATTGGCGTGAAAGTCAAGGCATGTGTTCTTTGCAGAGGTCTTCTATGCATTCATGAAATATATTCTAACCCCATCATAAAAATCCAGATGATGTTGTGATGCTATTCCTGAATTATTATGGTGATCGCGCCCTGTTTGGATGATCGTGCTCAATCACGTTTCAGGTTTCCTTCACTGGCAAGGGAGACACTCAGTCCATGAAACAGTTGTCCGGGGGACAGAAGACAGTGGTGGCATTGACACTGATCTTTGCCATCCAACGATGTGATCCGGCTCCGTTCTACCTCTTTGACGAGATCGACGCCGCTCTGGATTCTCAGTACAGAACAGCCGTCGGCAGTATCCTTAATTTTTTTTCTTTGGCTTGACTGTTTATCATCACCATAGAAGAATCTTGATGTGCCTGTTTTTCTAACCAAGTCTCTGTAATATTTGTTCAAATGTTCATCGCGTTCGGAGGAAGCTTATTGATGTTTTCCTTAAGTGTTGCTGTAGATGTGGTGCGACGTCTGGCTGACATGGCGGACACCCAGTTCATCGCAACCACATTCAGGCCAGAGATTCTGAAAGTTGCGGATAAGATATACGGTGTGGCGCACAAGAGCAGAGTGAGCTACATCGACGTGGTATCCAAGGAGCAAGCGCTGGACTTCATTGAGCAGGACCAGGCACAAAATGCCAGCTGAGGAAAGGTGCCTTGGGAGTGTTTCAGACTCTGGACATACTTATACTGTAGGCCACAGTTGATGTAGTTGTGTATATGAACTTGTTTAGGCATGCTTAGGGATCACGTACGTGTTTGTTCATGGGAGATTCGCAGTGTTCTTCTTCGAGTACTGTACCCTACTGATTATCCTTTATGTTGTTTTGCTTAAGTGGGTTCCACGAATGGCGCTCTGGAGTTAGCAGCATGTTTCTTTGTTGGTTGAATGTCACTACGCGACGTCTTCATCTTCTTAATGTGAAAAGTATCAGGAACCCTCCCTCTCCTCTCGCGACCGCGTCGCCCCGGCGGGCGACCGGCCGCGCGCGACCTCCTCCTCCTCCAGCCCCCCTCTCCCCTTCCTCCCCGCCACCATCGCTGGCACCTGTGGCCGGCCTGGCCCCGGGGACGCTGGTGGCAGCGGCCCCCTGACCTTCCCTCCCGGTGGCTCTCCGGCATGGGGCGGAGCTGCACCGAGGGGTGCTCCTAGGCAGCAGCGGTCTGGCTGGCGGCAGGGTTCCCCGGCACCGCGTGGGCAGGCGGCTGGGCGGTGGCGCCGTCGTTGGCGGCGGGGTGGCACAGCGGTGCGGCCTGGCGGCGGCTCTCGGCCCAGATCTGGGCCCGGGACGGGTCTGCGGCGTGACTCCCGGGAGGTGGGGGAGCGGCGATGAACGGCGGGGTGCTGGCGGCGCCGACGCCAGCCTGCTGCAGCGTGGCCGGCGGGGTTTAGCGGGCCTGGCCGGGCTAGGGGTGGTCTGGTATGCCCCGCTGCCATGTCCAGTCGGCTACCGCGACGGCACGACGGCGGTGGAGGTGGTTCCCTCCCGCTCGGCCTTGGTGATGCTGCTCCCATCGCTTGGTTCTTCTCTCCGGTCCTCTTGGCCTCGTGTTGGTGCTCGCAGTGAGACGACGTGGGTGGCGGCGCAACCGTGATGGCGCATGGTGTTGGGCTGTGGTTTGGTTGGTCGGCTCCGGCTGGACGGTGGGGTTTGGAGTGCAGGAGAAATCCTTGCCGGTTCATCCGGCTCCGATGCGGTGACACCGGCGGGTGCCACTATTCCTTCTTGGAGGGTGTCGGTAGTAGCCATCCCCCACCTCCCTCCGCGTACTGTGGGAAACCCTAGGACTTGTCCGGGCAGCAGTGTCGTTGGCGTCGCATCCCTTCTTGGAGGTGCTGCTTGGTACGCGGTAGATCGGAGCTTCAGGCTGTGGTGATTTGTTTCCGGAGGGTGCAGTGGTCGCGGGTCTTCCGCGCTTTGTCGAGCTGCCGCTGTTGGCATTTGTTTCTTCTTCTTTTTCTTTTGGGCGTGATGTGCTGCTCGCCCCAGCATTGCGATGTGTACAATGATGGTTTGCTTTGGAATACAAAGTGGGAGGAAACCCTTTTTCGGTAATGTCACTACGCCAGGTTGGAAAGCAAGAAAATCAAGAAAATGTTAGGTGTTTGGTTTGTTGGGTTATAACATGTTTGTTAGTTAGAGTCAGAGGTAACAACGCTAGTTTGGTTCATAGTATTATTGAAAGTTTGAAACATATCAAAAGGAAAAACACTAGTGTGCTTTTTTTTGTTATGTTAACACATGGATAAGTGTTGATCCGGCGTCCTAGTGTCGCCCCCTCCAGGGGCAAGCCCTAGCCCCCCCCCCCCCCCCCCCCCCCCCACACACATCATCATCTCTCCCCTCTCATATGCTGCCTTTGGAGGTTGCTGCCGGTGAAGAGGACGGTGGGATCCTCTCAGTGGAGGTGCCCAAGTGGAAACAGTGGATGTTAGTAGAAATTAGCGGCATGGCATGGCGGGTCTCATTTGGCCTCGTGTGTGGAGCCCCGCGACTTCTCGTGGCTCAATCCGACTATCTTGTGTCCATGCGAGTTGTTTTTGCGGTGCTAGCGGAGCTGCCGGTGGCAGATCGTGGTAGTGTGAGGCGTTGTTGTGGCGAAGTGGCCCATGTGGTTGATCCGCCTTAGGCCAATGGTCATTCCTAGATCTATATTTGCTATCACTTGTGATAGGGGTGCGAGGCTATCAAAGCATCCCCAATGTGGGATGTTGGCTGTGCTATTGACCTTCCTCTCTTGTTAAACGATATGTGATCAGTGTCCCATTTGCTACTTGGGTGCCCTTTGCTCCACAAGCCACTCTTGTTGGTAATGTCCACGTCAAAGTCGTGCACGCCGGCATCATCATTTTTGGATTAGAAAGTGAAAGCGACAACACATGTGACTTTGTGTTTGGTGGTGCTTTCTTGAGTGTCTAGTCTCGAGCTTTGTGATGAAACACCTATGTTTGGCCTTAATTGGTTTATTAGCAACGACGGTGTCACATTATTCCCTTGTTCAAGGCATTGGCTGGATGTTGCTCGCACGTGATCTTTAATTTATGATCCAACTTTAAGTGGTTGGATTCGGCAACAGGCAGCGCTTGTGCGTTGTTTATTTCATGAAGGTGCTGCTTTTGGAGAATCATTCTTGCATCCATGTGCGTCAAGGGATGGTCGGTGTTGCTACTTGTTGCAAATCACCGTTGCTTTTTCTCTTTTAGTTTCTAAATATTTGATTATATGCATCCTTGATATATTGACGTTGTTGCAAATGTCAGTTCTAACTGATACCTTCGTGACTTTTTATATATTATCCACTATTGAAAAACCAAGAGTGCATCTTATGAACCTCTATTCGGTTTTGGTAATTAACTAAATTAACAAACCAATTATGTACCAATATTTTTTCAAATTTATTGTAGAAAATCAGTTCTCATATTTGAGTGGCAACATCACCTACTTTTTGTTCCTTCAAGTGGTTGCCCACCTGCTCCGTATGTGGTCCATAGTAAAATCTCTACAAGGACTTATATTTAGGAACGGAGGGAGTACTTTATAGTCTTTTGGTTAAGCCAAGATTTATATTTGAGTTCAGGACATTTTGTACAATAATGAGGGGTGCTTGAACCCAAAGATAAGATCCTCAACCAAAATCCTCATGTATTGCACTATTGCCACTCAACTTGTCAGTTTTTCATTGCCTTGGTACTTCCGAGTTTTTCCATCTAGCACTACCGAAGTACCGAGTTTGTGGCCACAACTACTACCTAAACTAGTTACTAGGAGTAGTAGTGGGTCTTTTCTTAGACCATCAGTTGGGGTTTTAGAGAGGTAATTAGCAATGCAAAACTAGGTTGTGGAATGGGGCTACGGAGAAGGGGAGCACAATGAAGGAGGAGCAAAATGAGAAACAAATACATTCTCTTTAAGATGAGCGGGTGATTTTTAATTTTTTAAATGATGAAGAAAGAGGGATCACGAAGAAGAAGGAGGCCAATGAAAACCATACATTAGAAGAAACAAAACATTCAAAAGGCATTTTATATAATTATGAAGGAATACTTGCTAGTATAATGAAATGACAACAAGATACAAAGCTAACAGAAAAGAAAATCAAAAAGCATACTTGTCACCTTATTCCTTGGACTACATTGTTGCTTAGCAAAGCTTGAAATTTGCACTAAATCACCGGTAAGGCAACGGGATATTTACAAATGCCCCGTCATAATAGGCTCTGAAGACCGGAGAGCGGCCTTCCTGGACGCAGCGGCAGCTGATCGTAGATATCCTGCCGCTCGTCCAATTGAGGTGATCCGTGCGCTGAAATCATTTCAAGTGCGGTAAGTGAGATGCAGCGGCTGGTCTTGTGGGTTTCGGCTCTGACTTGGACGGGCCCTTTTCGTAGAGCGGCGTGACGTATCTTCTTTTCTTTACTCTGCTGTGCAGGGCACGCTTTCTGGAAAGCGTGCGTTTACCCCCACGCCTGGGCCCTGTCCTGTGTCTCCTCCCAATCCCCTCCCCCCTGTTCGCGCTGTGCCGGCGAGAAATTGGGCGCTGGATCTGAGCATGGCGACCCCTGGAACGACGACGACGACGTTGCCCTCTGGGTGAGTAGATTTCTGCTCTTATCATTGTTTTTACTTTGGCTCAAGGGCTCACGAGCTTCTATGGCGCCCTGGTACTGCAGATCGACGGGGGCGAGAACCGAATCATTGTAGTGTCCTGGCAATAAAAATGCTCTAAAAAGCGTGCGACATCGTAGCTTGCTTATGTTGGTGTACTCATTGATGTCGTTGGTTAGTTGTAAGCAGTGTATTAAGCGTTTTCTTTTGGAATAAAAGTTGTAGCACTTTTACCGGTGCTTAATGGTGAACCAAAGCTAAACGTGTGGTGGTGTGCGTGTGCGTTGACTGGAGAGACTACCCGACGGACTGTGCGCTAGCGGTCATTAAACCTTTCAGCACTCCTCCTGCCCCCTGAAACAGCTACAAGAGCTACGCCGCATACTACGAGCGCCCCCTACGGCTGATTGGACGTCCTGGGTCCCGCTACGTCCTCGCCAAGCCCGCGCCAACAAGTAGCACTCGTGCTCTGCCCCGGCCCCTAGTTCATACCATTGCCGATCTAGCGCTGGTTGGTCGAGACCAAATCACGAAGGCCAGGTACAGACTCCATCTCATCCCCTCGTCCATTGTGTGGGTTTTTTCTTTTGTTCATGCTTCCCTTTGAACGTTGTGCCGTCGTTTTGCATCTCTTTCTTTTGTTCATGCTGGATGCTTGCAGATCCTGCTCCGCGGGACGCTGCGACGACCGGCAGCAACTCGTCCACGCTGCCGAGCGCGAACGATACGGTGCGCGCCCCTCCGGCGCCCGTGGAGGAAGATGCGAGCGGCGACTCTGATGCGAACTGCGGCAAAATCCGGGTTATGAACTATCTTTCTCCTAGGACAGTCAATGCAGTTGTTGCTCGCCTGAACGAGTCACAAAAAAAGCTTTTCCTTGAGAAAGACTTTGGCGCCATGCTATCGCTCCCAAAAATTGTGAATGTACAGTTTTTGGAATGCAACTCGGGTAGAACCTGGTAGGAAATCCGTGCGAATGGGCGATGGCAGCTCACGTCCGCTGACTTCTAGTTTTGTTAGGGATGTCGTTAGGTTGGGGACAGGTGACAGAGAGATCCCATTCCCGCACGAGCCGAGCTGTGCGGATCGGGAAATCCTGCGGGACGTGTGCGTCGCCTTGGGCCTTGACGAAACACTCGATAGGATCACGTTAAGAATGCTAGAGGACGTGCTTGGTTCACCTGGCGATTTGAGTATTGATTTCGAGGCCAACAGGCAGTGTGCTGCTCTAGCACTTCTCTGTACTGCATGCTTGTTCAACCCAAGAGTTAATCGCAGAGATGATCCAATAAGCCCAGAGGTGTTTGTTGCTATGCGTGATCCATCCAAGATGTTCGAGTTTGATTGGTGTGGGTACATAAAGGCTGTTATCATGGCTGGTGTGGCTAAAATGCGCCAAGAGCTGACTGCCGGTGCAACGACGGTTCACTTGCAGGGGTTCCTGATGGTCCCTCGGGTACACGCACTGATGCGCCATTGACCTTCCTATTCTTAAGATAGCTATACAAAAAATACAACTGACATTGTTTCTTGTCACCTTCAAATATGATATGTCCCAGATCATCACGTTTGACGCGATGGCTGCCGGGCGGGGGCTGGAACCAGGATACCCCCGCATAACGAAGTACACGGCCGAAGACTTCAATCTACTAGCTGGTGTCGACGCTTCTGGACGAAGTATTGGAGGGCACAGGCTGTACGGGAGGGCCGGGGTAAGTCGAGCATCGGGCTGATATGAGATGATTTTGATCCTCTTTGCAAATGCATATGTGTCAAACTGACTGACAGCCCTTGGTCTGATGTTTTCTTTTACCGTTTTTGTTTTACTTGTGTCTGTCAGCTGAGGGCTGTCCATGATGGGGAAAATGCTGACAAATCGACAAACCCCGGGTTGCCTCCCAGGCTCAATGTTGGTGCTCCTGCCACTGTCGTCGTGTCTGATAAGGTCGTTTCCTTGTCTGATTTACCGGGGTGGCAAACTGAGGTATGTCCTGTGTTAAAAATGTTCCTATTGTAAATTTGCTGTTTGTATGTCTTTCCGTTTCACAGCGTGTTGATCCTCTGATGGGACCTGTTTCCTTGTGCAGGTGGTAGAGTATCTGAGTGCAATCATGCATGCACATGTGTGCTCTGTTGGTGAGGAGAATATGAATTTGAGGAACCACGTTGAGTCTTGTATGACTAGTGTGCTTGCGATGATCGACAATCGTAATGAAAACAATGTCAATTCAGTCAATGAGATGCTCGGTTGTGCAATTTCACAAGTTGGAGATGTCAAGTTGCGTGTCATTGGTGGTGAGATTTGCTTCGTTGATAGCAATGTTGACGCGAGGGGCACCAATGTTGATCATGGTTAGTTGGCGGGCTCGTTAACCAATGTGCATTTGAATCTATTTTGTGCGCCGTATCTTGCCTAACGAATTCATTCCAGCAGGCGGTCAGGATGTTCCTCATGATGTTAAAGGGAAAGCGGATGTGCCTTACGCAGCAGGTTTGTGCATCATGCCCTCTACATTGTTATGTTTGTTAACCTGATGCCGGGTGGTCACACAGATATCCTAATCTGGTCATATTCACAGGGCCATCCACTAGTAGGCTCGTGAACCCAACTCTTCGGAAGCGACTTGGCACGGACTTAGTGGGCAGCTTTGGTGCTCCCTCTGGTGAGTCCCTTAGTTATTGCTCTGTTTTTTAACATACCATGAATAGACATGATTAGAACAAGTTTTTGGTCTGGAGAGTGAATTTTTTTTTTTATGTTGTAGCTGTGGAGCACAATGTTGGGAATGCTTTTGCTCCTGGTGGGCACATTGATATGATGCCTAGTGCACGACACCTCTTTGGACCATTCCCAAGCCCAGATAGCCTTGACTTGAATCGACGGAACTCGCTAAGAGAAGGTGGTTCAGCCAGCAATGGACTTGGTAAGATTCCTATCAACCAGTCTCTCCGCGCGGTCGTGTGAAAAATGTTTATACAATGGCAACTCAAAATCTCACTGTTTGCGGATGTGGCACTGTTTCTTTTGTAGGGAATGTTGCTAGGCGTCTTGATTTAAATTTGGGGAATGATGTTCGGGACTTCATAAACGGGACACCAATTGTTGGGCAAGTCGCCCCGGTGGATGTTGACATGAGCCTAACAATTGGTCGTTCCCCCTACTGCAAATTTGCACCCCCGCCGTATGTGCCCCCTACCACAATTCTGTAGTTCCTATTGTTGCTACATTTCGACATACATGAGTGATTGGTTGAATCGATTTGATTTGTTGGTGACTGTGTCAAGATTGCCTTTTTTGTATGTGTCAAGAGCTCGCGCAAAGCACCTTGCTTGGATGGTTTGGTGCAGCCCGTCAGCTAAATGCTACAGGATGACCACAGACTACTCGATTGCAAACCCAATTGGAGTAGCTGTTTCTGAGATGGAGGGGAAGAGAAGGGATGAGCGTTTCTATGCAAGGGCCACGGATTCGACGTTCAATGATCTTTCTAGGTATGTGAACCGGGTTCCATTTGTTTCGCCATTGATTTCGATGCTAACTGGACTGAACCTTGTGTGACCCTTTGGACCTCCATATATCATATCATGACCCTTTCAAAAAATGGAACTCCTTGTGCAGGGTGTGGTTCAAGCATCCGCATCCATCTCTACTGAAAATGACTGGGGAGGAAGTGATAGAAGAGTTCTGTATAGATAATACACTTGCAAAGAAGGGGTTGGAATCAATCCTGCGTTTGGGGATCTGTCCCCTGGCATCAGGAAGACTAATCATTGGACTGGATTGGGCGGTGAGTGTTGCTGTACTCAAATTTACATTTTTTTTCCTTTGGTTCGTTGAGTATACCAGTTCTTGATTCAATGTGATTCTCTCATGTGGGTAGTTCAAATTTGCATACACAAACTCGTGCTGGAGGAGTGAGGACGTCCATGCTATGTTTACTCAGCTACCACTAGGGGTGGCCTGTGTCCTGGTTAGTGCTATTGTTGGCGTCTTTGATGCTTTCGTATGTGGTACACCCTCATTACTCTTGCATTACTGACTTGGCTCCCCTTGTTTGACTAACCAAAAAAACAGGGGCTGGTCGTTGTTTACCTGGATCAGGGGTGGAGTCTCTACGCTTTTGACATCCTTTGCAGGGTCCTCCATATCATTGATCGAAACATTTGCAAGCCAGGGGAGAGCAAGATGAAAGCTAAACACCTGCGAAATGCAGGGGACCTACTTGATGCATTTGTGAAGTGTGGTGACACGTTCTAGGGGCAGGGGAAGGTGCCGCAGAATGGGTGGACATATTGTTTCCATGCTACATGTGCCTTTGAGTGGTATGTTCGGCTAGCTGAACTAGAATCATTGTTTTTTCTCGAGTGCTATGCTGAACTAGCTGAACCCGTTTTCTTTTTTCTCGAGTGCAGCACGGACACGGCGATGCAGGTGGTGCACCACATCATCAATTTCGTCCCTGGCCAGCACCCGCAGAACATCCCTGAGGTGTGTGTCGGGGTTTTGTCCTAAGCCATGCTTGTGCGTGTATAGTATGTCGTCTCACTAACTCGTTCAATGTGCCGCAGACTGCTTCAGTTGCATTGAAGAAGAAGCTCCTTCGGGCTGTCCTCACGATGGTGGGTAACGATGGCAGTGTGCCCTGTCGTGTCGAACCATAAGTGACATCCTGGAAATAATCAAAAGACTCCCGGCGCTATGTATTTTGCAAGTAGGCGCATGATGGTTTCGTTGTGGTTCAGTAATCCACATGATTAATCTTAGGGGGGTCGTCGTGTCTTCGATCTATGAACATATCTGCTACTCCATGCTTCTAGTGTGAGGGACATAAATTATTGTAATATTCTGCATATTGTCGACCACCCTGTGATTGCCTTGCAAGTGTTTCTGAACCTAAATTATTGTAATGATATGGGTCAGTATATGGGAATCCTGCTACATTAGTTTGTGTGAAGCTATTATTGTGTTTTACTGGTACTGCGTTTGTTTTGCTATTGACAAATGTGGGAGGTAGGATTGCAAACATGTGGTTTTGGAAACTGCATTCATTGTGTGATAGTGCTCTGGTTGCATAACAGATGAATGACGATGTGTGTGGAGATCTCTACGTGTGTATATCATTCTGGTGCCAATTCTTTGTTGTGCCCCTGATCATAACTAAAAAAGTATAAAAGATTTTAGATTGTGTGGGAGGAAACCTACAAGAAAAAGCTTTGGGTAAAATCCTACCACAACTTAGCTGTGTGATTGTGCTCTGGTTGGGTGTTTTTAGTAGTGTTCTGCATAAATGATGGGGAGGTTTGGGACTTCTGGGGCTTTTTGGATTGGATGTGTCACAGTAAAAATCGTGCCGGATGGGCTACAGTACAAACGAGGAAATGTGCACACCGGCCATCTCCTTCCGTAATTCAGAACTGCCACACCCGATCCACGGGCGTTTCCATTCACATGATCATTTAGTATATATTGGTTAACTCGGTCAGGCCCCAGGTGTGGCTGATATTCAAAACCCAAGTGTTTTGCTGAAAATGCTGGTTCATTCAGTCACTGCCCCACCACTCATCTGAAAAACATTCTCCCAGGGGGGGATTTATTTCTATGTCCTCGACTGATTGCATTGTGAAAAACGGATAAAAATCATAAGTTACATGGTTTTTTATTTTGCACATAGTTACGCCAAATGTAATTGCTGAAGGAAATATGCCCTAGAGGCAATAATAAAGTTATTATTTATTTCCTTATATCATGATAAATGTTTATTATTCATGCTAGAATTGTATTAACCGGAAACATAATACATGTGTGGATACATAGACAAACAGAGTGTCACTAGTATGCCTCTACTTGACTAGCTCGTTAATCAAAGATGGTTATGTTTTCTAACCATAGACAAAGAGTTGTCATTTGATTAACGGGATCACATCATTAGTTAAATGATCTGATTGACATGACCCATTTCATTAGCTTAGCACCCGATCGTTTAGTATGTTGCTATTGCTTTCTTCATGACTTATACATGTTCCTATGACTATGAGATTATGCAACTCCCGTTTGCCGGGGGAACACTTTGTGTGCTACCAAACGTCACAACGTAACTGGGTGATTATAAAGGAGCATTACAGGTGTCTCCAAAGGTAAATGTTGGGTTGGCGTATTTCGAGATTAGGATTTGTCACTCCGATTGTCGGAGAGGTATCTCTGGGCCCTCTCGGTAATGCACATCACATAAGCCTTGCAAGCATTGCAACTAATGAGTTAGTTGCGAGATGATGTATTACGAAACGAGTAAAGAGACTTGCCGGTAACGAGATTGAACTAGGTATTGGATAGCGACGATCGAATCTCGGGCAAGTAACATACCGATGACAAAGGGAACAACGTATGTTGTTATGCGGTCTGACCGATAAAGATCTTCGTAGAATATGTAGGAGCCAATATGGGCATCCAGGTCCCGCTATTGGTTATTGACCGGAGACGTGTCTCGGTCATGTCTACATTGTTCTAGAACCCGTAGGGTCCGCACGCTTAAGGTTTCGATGACAGTTATATTATGAGTTTATGAGTTTTGATGTATCGAAGGAGTTCGGAGTCCCGGATGAGATCGGGGACATGACGAGGAGTCTCGAAATGGTCTAGACGTAAAGATCGATATATTGGACGACTATATTCGGACATCGGAAAGGTTTCGAGTGATTCGGGTATTTTTCGGAGTACCGGGTAGTTACGGGAGAAGCAATGGGCCTTGATGGGCTTTAGTGGGAAGAGGAGAAAGGGCCAAGGGGCTGCTGCGCCCCCTCCCCTCTGGTCCGAATTGGACTAGGGAAAAGGGGGCCGGCCACCTTTCCTTCTCCTCCACTTCCTTCTCCCTTCCTCCCCTCTTGGTGGACTCCTACTAGGACTTGGAGTCCTAGTAGGACTCCACATCTTGGCCGCACCAAGCCTTGGCCGGCCTCTTCCTCCTCCATCCTTTATATACAGGGGCAGGGGGCACCCCATAGACACACAAGTTGATCTTCGTAATCGTTCCTTAGCCGTGTGCGGTGCCCCCCTCCACTATATTCCACCTCGGTCATATTGTAGCGGTGCTTAGGCGAAGCCCTGTGACAAGAGAACATCAAGATCGTCACCACGCCGTCGTGCTGACGGAACTCCTCCCCGACGCTTTGCTGGATCGGAGCCCGGGGATCGTCATCGAGCTGAACGTGTGCTAGAACTCGGAGGTGCCGTAGTTTCGGTGCTTGATCGGTCGGGCCGTGGAGACGTACGACTACATCAACAAAACGCTTCCGTTGTCGAAGGGTACGTAGATTACACTCTCCCCTCTCGTTGCTATGCATCACCATGATCTTGCGTGTGCATAGGAATTTTTTTGAAATTACTACGTTCCCCAACAATTGCCACCATAATTGTTCATTAAACATTGCAGCTCAAAGCAAAGAATCTGGAGGGAGCACATTTCAGTTTGCCACCACCAATATTCATTTAGTACCGCGGTTCAAATATTTTATCGCTCTCAGCGTTTTATTTCTAAGACCTTCCTGGCTACATTACTACTGAGCCTCTGATTCCTTCATCGTGTCGTTTAGCGCATTGGCAACCGTGTCTAGACCTTCAAGCTGGAGCGTGGCAGTGTTCCCTTCCATGTGTATCATCTCGATGAGGAGTGAGTCCCTTTCAGCGGTAATAGTTGCCTGTATATATGGGCAATCATGAATTAGATTAGTTTCCAAGGGTCAAGTGTGTGTAGTTCAAAGATTGCGTCTGAATTATTAACCTTAGTAAGTGGTTTTGCCAGTGAGGTCCCTTTAAAATGTCTGAGTAGGTGGATGACACAGATGGCACTCTCAGCCCTGCATGTGTGTTCAGTGGTCCAATTAAAATACGGTCAGCCAAAAGGTCTTCTTCCTCCGCGTGGTCAAAGGCTAACTAACAACATAACTGACAGAAGAAGTAGTCAATACAGTATGGCATGCTATTGGGGCAGTGGTGGACCTGGTGAATGTTGTGGTTGACAGCAGGGGGTCTTCTTCCTCCAGAACATCCAGCTGCAGTGCCACTCGGTGAAGAAATCTTCGATGCAATCGAACAGCGCGTCATGAAGTTTGTCGGCAGCGTATATAAGGGATGTTTTCCAGTATGCATCCTCGGTCTGGTATGCCATTGGGTCCATGATGGTTATCACCTTGTTGACCATGTCCCAGTTGAAGCAGCACCAACCATGTTGCATATCTGCAGGGACCGTGACCTGTTCGACATGTTCAAATACAAGAGGGGGGTGTGTCAAAGAATCGATTGATTCAGTTCTCATGGGGGAGTGATCGTGCCATGTTGATCAAATTCCCATATTGTGGGTGTACAATGGACCAGTGTTGTATAGTATTACCATCCGGCAGTTTGCAATGTTGCACTTGACTCCGATTCCAGTGAATTGTATTTGTATTGACATGATTCTCGTAGTGTCTTCCCCTGCAATTGCGTGACACTGGTCCATGACAATTGGAGAAAAGGCGAAAAGGATTAGTTCATGGCCGAGCTCGAAATATGACTACAATTGGAGAGAAACTTTTCGTACCGAGAAGTCGGGCTCAAGGAGCAACCGGTATTGTTCATTCAGCGTTGCACGGTGAGCGTGCGCCTCCATTTGTCCCATCCGATGTATGACCAATGACCCGAGCTCGTGGTCAATTTCATAACCATCGCATATTTGTGACTTAATTGCTTTGCCACTGATTGAGATTATCCGCGGGTCAGGATGCGAGACCCATTCCCTGTGAGAGTGATGCAAAAAACTTTAGTCTATCGGCACAACATACCGGGTCGTCGCAATGCACTTACCTAGTGACTCTTGAAAATGATCTGCATTGTGTTTGTGGTTACCTTGATAGGTCGGAGGGCGTCCTTGACCGCATCCAATCTCTGATAGCTTTCCGTATAGTTGGGCCGTGTGTACGCACCAATTGGTTCGTGGACCATGGGTCTTTGGGGAACCCAGTATGAGTCACATTCTTCTTTGTTATATCCGTGTCATTCACTTGACCAAATACGGTGTATCCCTCAGTGTCTCCTATCTTTGTTGCCGAAGTAGGTGAAATCGGCTCGGCCTTTCCATCCTTCTTGATAGGTGTGCTTGCCTCATCGTTGCCATCTGTGTCCAGCTCGAATGATGGGGCATCTGTCGACATGGGTTATTTATCGTTATCTTGTGCTTATGATTGTAAAATAGTATCAGAAAGAAGCATATGACCTAGGCGGCCTCCCCCCCCCCACTTCTACACATATGTCAAGATGTTCACGCCTGCCCGGCGCCCCACGTGCCCCAATGAACACCACCACACCAACCCGCCCCAAACTCACAACCACCACCTACACCCGGCAAAAAAGAAGTACTATTACCAGGCGCGAGGTCTGCCCATGAGCGTTTATGGCCCATTACGGGTGT
The DNA here is from genome assembly GCF_003073215.2 of Triticum urartu. Taxonomy (NCBI): domain Eukaryota; kingdom Viridiplantae; phylum Streptophyta; class Magnoliopsida; order Poales; family Poaceae; genus Triticum; species Triticum urartu. Next base: position 681,587,115 of record NC_053023.1, on the reverse strand, counting down.
TGTGGACGACTGGCCGACGTTGGACGTGCACATTACATTGGCATTCTGAATAATAGTTGAGGGTGGAGTCGACAACTCGAGCCTTCTCCCCACTATATGCTTGCCGAGCCTAGACGGTGCTTCCCTCACATCGTGCCGTGTTGCATAACACATATATAGGCTTGAAGCACAGAGTCGAGCGGCCCAATGATATATGAATTTGTGATGAACGCGGGCGGGGTTGTGGGCCGTGTACCTTCGCCAGCGACGTTAGGGATGGGCGGAGGGGCATGATCTGCTACACTTGATGCGGGGGTTTCAATATCTGGCTTGCTGGAATAAAGATGCAACAGTTTTTTCACCAATCGGATGTTCTCATTTGCAATGTCCCTTTTCATTCCGTTTGCGATGTGCACGCACTTTGCGTTGTGCTCTTTTATTGCCCATCCTAAGGGAGACGCGGCCTGCAAAATTAGAAAGTCGATATGTCATATAGAAAACATTCCGGCGGGCGAATGTTCCACACCAGGGGTCCGTCGTTAAAAACATGACACTGGTGACCAGTGCATACATATTTGCTGAACCATTTGAATTTCGGAAAAAAGCTTCTCACCAGCTCTGGGTTTTGCATCTGGATCCAGCGAGCATAATCACCTGCACTGAATGTGTCGAGGCTGCTTGGGGTGTGCGCAAGTTGTCCTATGGCTGATTTAGGATTGACGTAGTTCCCCTATTTTCCGACATCTGGGTTGTGTGTCACCACTGCATACATATTTGCTGAACCTTCTGCCTTGTCCTCTATTGCTCTCTTGGCGTGTTTCACATTTACATAGTTGTGTCTGGTGTAGCACACGGCAGTCCCGTGTCTTGCCTGCAAGAGCTCACTTCAAGATTAGATCATGATGTGTTCAAGCACCTTTGGCATATATTTTTGTTGTGTTTAAGCATAGAATGGTGTTCTTTTTACCTCAGGTAATATGTAAATGTTTTTCCCGTCCTTTCTTACTGAGCACATTAGGATCATCCGTTTCAGGGTCGCCCCGTCGAACAACTCTATCTGTGGTATCTTGGTCTGCTTCAAGTTGAGAATGCCCAGATCTACATTGTCTAGTACAAAAACCTGTTGCTCAGGGGACAAATTTGAAAAAAAAAGTTAGAGAACAATGCCCTTCCAGTGTACTAGCAGTGTATATAAACATAAAATGAACATGGTGATTCTGTTTTCCTTGGTATTGACTATTGGCTGTTTTGAGGCAATTACCTGCAGAAAAAGGTGGCACCCGGACAAGTTGTTGACAGATATGTTTGCATCTGTTTCCAACTTCAGTTTAGCAATTGCTTCCAATAAACCTTCAAATGAATACTTGCACCAATTGAATAGTGCGATGTTGTTGGTATCACTGATGGCACCCCAGTAGTCGATGGTCGAGTGGTCGTGCTTGGTGCACGGGGCAAACAGATTACCCATCACAAAGACCACGAACGCCATCTTGAAGCAGTCCTTCTCTAATCGGCTTGATAGTTCAGTTATTTCCTTCCCGATGAACACTTCGACCGAGCTTAAACTGCGGTCAGATTTGTCAGCCCAACCTATAGAGTTCCTGATGAACTCGATTGCTTCAGGTGTGATCTCAGCATCCTTTCCGTGTATGTCTTGCTCTCCACATGGGATGCTGAAAACTTTGTGGAAATCCTCCGGGTAGAATGTAATCGGCGTTCCACCGTCCCTCTAGATAATACAGTGATCTTTCACGACGACCTTGCTCATGAGGAACTTGCTGAACTTCAGGTTGATTTTTTGAATCATGGGGATGCGCAGCACACCATCAAAACCAATCTCCTCGACCAAGAATCGTTTGTAATCCATAATGCACCAACCACATCTATAACTTTCTGAATAGCAATTCTGGAAGTGTGTGATGTGGACCTGGTTGATGACGCCGTCTGAACTGATCCAGTATGAACTGCTGCTTCTCCTTCGTCTCCCATCTGCTCTACCTCTCTATCCATGGAGGCCGGAGTTTGCATCAGCCGTCCGGGTTGATGTTCCCCTTCTTCCATCAGCCAAACCGCAAGACCTAATGGGGAGCATGTACTGGGGGTTAGGCTTGTTAGAGACTGGCGCACGAGCAACCAAGCATAGAAGTGGGTGGAATAATACCTCGCTGCTCGGCGATCCCAGCGTGCTCCGTCGCCTGGGAAGATCGAAGAAAGCATCGCTGCAATGGAGGCGACCCCTCTACAGTAGTGACCGCAGGGGAGGGGAAGGCGAGGTGTGGGTGCAGCAATTAATTTTGGGTGGTGCACACGCGTGGTGGGCGGATGGGTCTACGTCGGTACCGCCTGTAACACGCTGTTCTGATACACGGCCGAGCCACTTTTTGACCACGCGGTTGCTGCTAGTTCTGGCAGTACACGTCTCTATCTACACCCTCATCGGCAGGTGGTGAATGACAGCGTGTGGGATCCACGCGCTAATTGAAGGTTACATTACGGAGCATGATTACATTAGTTCTCTTCCACAACACGGTACAAGCAAGTCTGCCCTCTGCCGGCTGGGTGCACAACCTACAATTTTTTCCAAGACTAGTTTTTACTCTGCAGCTGACTCTTCAGCGCCTTCTTCATCCAGGGCATCTGCTCTGCTTCATCACTGCCCGCCGGTTGCCTTGGCAAGCATCACAAAGAGCATGAACAGGCATATCATCATCGTGTTCCTAGCTGCTATGCGTCATCCATGGCGCGGCCCATCCCGAGCATGACGTTGCTCCCACCTCCAGCTGCCTCGATGAGAAGGTTGATGCCAACACCAGTGATGAAGAAGGCGTACTGGTCCTCCCAGAACCAAAAATCGCATGGGCCTCCGTCCTGCATTTTCCCGCGGACTGAATGATTAAGCCAAACTGAAAAACGAGATGCTACAAAAGTTCAGTCAAACTTACTGTTTGGTTAGAACATTTGTAGAACTGGATGCCGGGGTTCCGGTCTGTTCTGGACACAAACCACATCGTCCTGGTTCCGGGGCACCTTGGACACAAGATCAATGGCAGCGGGGGTTGCCCGGAGACGACGCACCGACGAGGAGCTATGGGACATCTCGGCACAACGGCAATGGATGGGTGCGACGAGGCGTTTCTGCGTCCTGGGGAAATGAGGTTGCCAACGATCGGTCTAGCTGCATGCTGTTAAATACAGGCATGGCGCAAAAGTATTAACGTTATACAGTGTTCTTGCAGCGGTCGTTTTTGGTCCTCTCGCCTGGGCTAGTACGGCTCGTGTCAGTTCCGTGTGTTAGCCTTGCCATCGAATATGCAAATATACGGAGAACTCGCTCTCGAGCAGGTTAGCTATACTCTAACTAGCGCGGGCAGGGCTTCGAATCGCGACGCCACGCTGTCCGTCGATGCCCTGCATGCAGCTGCCGCTGCGTGGAAGGCTGCACTTCTCCTGAAGACCACAACTGATACTCACCAATAAAAACAAGATTTGATAACTGTTGAAGGAAAATCGGTTGAGAATTGCCTCAATTCAAAGGATTGATGAAACTAAACCAATATTATGGAACAAAACAGAAGAAGATGTTCAAGTCACCACATCAAAAATCAGCCATCTGCTTTTCTTTACTGACACAACAACTAAATTATAATCCGTGAAGAACTGATAGATGTGACACCTAGCTCTATTCCTGCACTGGATAGATTGTCGAAATAGAAAAAGGCCGGTGATCAGGTACCAAAAAAATAGGAACCCCTAAGAAAAAAGGTTACCAAACACATAGGAAAACAAGAACACACTGAGCCGAGGAAAACAATAGGGTTCTCTCACTCACGAACAGAAAGGAGGCGGCGGCGGCGGCGGCGGCGGCGGCTGAGAGATCTCCCATCGGCGGCGGCGCGCGCGAAGGTGATTCCTCTCTTTCTTCGTCCTCTTTCCTTTCTTTCTCTCGAATCGGGGCCGGACGGCTGCTCGTGGACGGCGAGCGCCTTGCTGTTGCCCGTACTCTCTCGTCCATATCCCCCCTCTCTCTGACCGCGGCCGAAAGGTACCGCGCCCGCTGCTTCCTTCCCCTCTGACGGCAAGCAGCTCGGTTCCGGGGAGACGAGGAGGGGTCCGTGCCCTGGCCCGGAACGGCGAGAGGTGGCGGCCGGGCCTGGATCGGCGTCTCCCCTCTCTTAGGCCTCTCTCCCCTTAGTCCTCTCAGATGCGCGCGTGCATCCGCAGCGAGCAGGAAGAGCTGCTGTTGCGCGACGGGCGGGCCGCTAGGTCTTCTCCCCTGTTGTCAGGCATATGATCCTAGCGCTTGGGGAGAAGGATTTCGTTCCGATGTTCCCAAATAGACGAATTGGGGCGCAAATCTGGATCGGGTTTCGAAGCTCAAGGTGTCTGGTTGCTGGGTAGGGTTGCTATGCTGCAGTAACAGGTTTTCTCATAATTTATTGTGCCAAACAGAACCGCAGAACAGCAGAAGTAATTATAGTTCCAATGGATGAAATAGCCCAAAATAGCTAGGTTTTGCCTTTTAGTTGAATCAGATTGATAGCAAACTATCAAACTTATTCAGGGCAGCATTGTGTATGGAATGTGTAGAAAGTTTATGACTGGATGGATTCTTTATATATTTCCTGTGCAAACATCAGCTTTCTCTCGTGGTATTTCTGGAAACACTGCATTGGTTGTTTGCTTCAGTACACTTTTCAAGATTGCTCGGAGTTGGTATGCTTCAGCAATATGTTTGCCTGTGATGCCCTTGGTAATTTTCTTACTACAGCAGTATATTTGTCTTCTGAGTGTTAAGTCATGGTGATTATTGCCAACTGTGTGTTAGGACTTGGGACTATTATTTATTTTCTTTGGCTCCTGAAAAATTATCTCTTGAGGCACTCTCACTCGGTTAGTTTGACGCTGCAATGCACTTTCACCTAGTTTTGATTCTAAAAAGAATGTTCATTTTCTCTCTGCAGGTTTCTTTCTTTGCTGTTAGCGCATCACAAGGAAAATGGCAAGCAGAGCAGGTGGCGATGGCAAAGAACCCATAAATGAGCAAGTAGTCGCAAATACTTATGCCAACATGCGCACTGAAATGAACCAACTCTACACCAAGATCACGGAGCTGGAAATGGAAGTCAGTGAGCACGCCCTTGTGATTGGCGCAATAGAGCCCCTGGACCCCACAAGGCGTTGCTACAGGATGATTGGCGGGGTCTTGGTTGAGAGGACCATCAGGGAAGTCTTGCCCGCCGTGCACCGCAACAAGGAGGGCCTTGAAGAGGTCGTCGCCCGCATGAAGGAGGCTCTGGAGAGGAAGAAGCAAGAGATCACCGAGTTTGAGCTCAAGTACAAGATCAGGATCAGGAAGGGCGACAACAGCGCCAATGAAGAAGGCAGCATGAAGGAAGCCTCTGCCCAGGGTGTTCTTGTTGGCCCTGCGGGCCAGTAGAGCAGAATGACAGGGCAAGGAGACTTGCATGGTTCCTTATCGACGCCAGATTGCTTGTTACCGGATGCCCGCCTGACAGTGATTGTGTGTTTCTGGATGCAGTTTATCATGCAGTACTGTTGAATCCTCGCGTGTAAAACTAGAGATTATGGTAGACCGGGACTCTGTTCGTAAACTGCAGATTTTGCACTGGTTGTGTCATGACTCGCGTGCCTTTTGTCTCCCTTCTGTTGTTGCGCTTCAGAATATTTCTGTCTGTTGATGACATGTTTTGATTCAAGATGAGTTTCAAAGAAATTTTACCGCATTGAAATGTTAAGGCGTGTTGGCAAAAATACCAGATGGATACATGTTTCTTCTTGACTCTGGATAGGACCCGATCAGGCTTTCCATCTAAGCCATATTGGCTTGCTGAATTATGGCTTGCAATACCTTGTGTGTGAAACCTTGTTGTACTAGGTTATGTGCAGTTCCTAGTGTACTTTTTCTTTATCTTTTTTGCAAAAGATTTATTCATAGATTATGCAATGTGGCTTTCCTTTGTGTAAGGAAAAATGGTTGTACCTTGCTAGTTGCCAATATGCTTTTGGCTAGGAATAGTTTGCTATTATGCAAAACTACTTTGTGGGATCTGCAGTTCTACGACGGGAAAGGGTTTGATGACATGTCCAAGAAAATCCTTGACAAATCGTTGAACAAAACACAAGAAGTTTGACTGACTCTGATTCCTCTCATGGTGAGGATGATCGATCAGTGGAGGGGGCTAAGAGCATCTCTAGTGGAACGTGTAAATTTGGACGTGTATATCTCCATATACACGTCCATATACACCTTGCTAAATTATACACCTTCCAGTTTTTCAGTGGAACGTGTAAATTAGGACGTGTATATTCCAACGGCTATATTTTCAAACGGCTATATTTCCAACGGCCATATTTCCGATCTATATAAACCACTCCTACCACCTCTTCCAGCACACTTCTCTCCTCACCTAGATTTTTCTATCGTTTCTCACGCAACACAATGAACACATCCACTTGGGACATGAGTTCTTCGTCATCTTCGTCTGGCGACGATGAACTCATACTTGCAGCATTCGCCGAGCGCGAGGAGGAAGAGAGGAAGAACGCTCGACGCCATGGCGGTTCCAAGCATGGACGTCAGTCAATCGATCGAGGAAGAGATGCCGGATTTCTTCTTCTGTGGGACGACTACTTCAAAGAAGTTCCTCGCTTTCCCGAACATTTGTTTCGACGAAGGTTCATAATTAGTACACTTCTCTGCTTTGGTCCTTTTTTCATTTCCCTGTCTCATTTAATTTTTATGCACAGATTTAGGATCTCGCGTACTTTGTTCAACCGCATAGCTGATGGTATACTTGAGCATGACTATGATGATTATTTTACGCAAAAAAGAAGTGCTTCTGGAGCTCTTGGGTTACATCCTTTGCAAAAGATGACCGCGGCGATGCGGATACTAACATATGGAGTAGCAGCTGATTATGTTGATGAGTACATCCGGTCCGCTGAGTCTACTAATTTAGAGTCTTGCAAGAAATTTGTGATCAAAATTTGTGAAGTTTTTGGGGAAAAGTACCTGAGATCTCCAAATGAAGAAGACATTGCTAGGTTACTTGCAATAGGGGAGGAAAGAGGATTTCCCGGTATGTTAGGGAGCATAGATTGCATGCACTGGGGGTGGAAAAATTGCCCCAAAAAATGGCATGGCATATTTAAAGGCCATGTGAGCGAGCCCACTATGATCTTGGAAGCAGTTGCTTCACAAGATCTTTGGATTTGGCATGCTTATTTTGGTTTACCAGGGTCTCTGAATGATATAAATGTTCTTCAACGTTCTCCTGTTTTTACAAAGCTAGACGAAGGCCAAACTCCTTCAGTGAATTATAGCATCAATGGCCATCAGTACACAATGAGGTATTACCTTGCAGATGGTATCTATCCACGGTGGGCAACATTTGTGAAGAGCATACCAGCTCCAACTAGCAGAAAGCATAAAACTTTTGCCAAGAAGCAAGAGGGGGCTAGGAAAGATGTGGAACGAGCCTTTGGAGTTCTGCAATCCCGTTTTGCCATTGTTCGTGGACCTGCTAAAGGATGGAAACGTAAAGAAATCACTGATGTCATGAAAGCTTGTGTCATAATGCACAATATGATAGTTGAAGAGGAGCGACAAACTGGTCGGCAAAGCTGCACTTTTGAGGCAATGGGAGAAAGAGTCACAGTCTCTCGTACTCATGCGGAAGAACTAAGCTCTTTTATTCAGATGACTCATCGGATTAGAAATTTCGATGAACATGATCAGCTTAAACTTGATCTAATTGACCATGTGTGGCAAAAGTTTGGAAACGAGTAATCCATGTCTTTGTAATGCAGCTATCAATAAAAATATTTATGCAATGAGTGATGTAATCCATGTCCTCAACTAGCAGAAAGCAGTAAATAGTTCTTACAACTACAACATATAGCTCACATTACCCTAGGCCGCGAGCAAGGATCTCCTTCTGCTTAGCTTGGTAGAACTGCTTTTGAACATCAGTCATACCACTTGTGTCGATGAGCATGATCCTCTCATCTAATTCAAACTGTCTCCGTGCATCCTCCCTCTCGTTTCGTGCATCCTCATTCTTTTTGAGTGCAATCTCCTCTTTTCGCAATTCCAATTGTTGTGCATAGCGAGCATTTCTTGCCGCCTCTTTGATCTCATCCTTCTCTAGCTTTGCTGCCCACACAGTTTCTAATGATAGCTTGCAAGCACTGTCATCAGCTTTACCTCTCTTGTCCCTCTTCACACCATCAGGTCTTTTCTCATGTTCAAGAGCATCAGTGTGTATCGAGGTAGCATCAGTACGTACCGAGGATGCATCAGCCGGATCATTGGTGGCTGTGCCCGGACTTGCATCAATGGTCTTCTTTTGTTTCTTAAGAGAAGTTTCAACTTCTCTTGTCTGCCACTTTGGATACTTCAAAAACTCTACATAGCAATGCATCAGTGTGAAAGGCTTCTTTTTTTTAAGATCCATTTCCTTGAACAAAATGTGTGCATCGTTTGTCTGCACATATAAATATGTTGTTAAAATAAGCACAACACATATAGAATATTGCACATCACATACAGAATTACAAGAAAGGCGCATACCTTTTCTTGTATAGTCCTTCCACTTTCTTGCCTATTTAAAATCTGCTGAAGGCAACCACAAAATTTAGAGGTCTCTCTGTTAATCATTGTGTAACGGCAATTGATTGCATTAGCATTCCGCTCCGGTCATGATGATTCCTTGTGTGTGTTGTAGTACTCTGAAATTCTATCCCAATAAGCATCCCGGTTTTGATCTGTCCCAACAATATCCAAACTTGTATTTGCCCATGCTGCTATGAGAACCTTGTCCTCATCACTAGACCAAATTTTGCTTTTGTTGGATTTTCCTTTCTCTGTTATTGCAGAACGATGCTGAGTTAATGGGGTTGCCTGCTCTTCAATTGGACTTTCTAGTTGTGTTTGCGTGTAACCAAAATCAAGGATGTCCAAGAAGCTTTGGTCAGTATCCATCTGCAAGCAACCAATGCACAGCTATTTTAGACCACAATCTGGCATCAAATTGATAAGCAAAAATTATTTTCTTCTCCTTCCAAAGAGCTATGCATCTCCCCTGCATCTCCTCCCGGCGCCGCTCGTCCCTGCATCTCCCCACGGCGCCCCGCTCGTCCCCACCACCGCCCCGCTCGTCCCTGCATCTCCCTCCTCCCCAGCCGCCGCCCCTGCATCTCCCCCCTCCCCCCACCGCTCCGCCGCCCAGCCCCCACTCGTCGCCCAGCCCCCCGTCCCCGCCCTCTATTCTCACCAGGGCGCGCGCCGGCACCGGCGCCGCCGCCAGATCGGGCTGCAGGGCGTGCCGCCGCCGCCCCTCTGCTCCCGCTCGCGAGAAAGGAAAAATGGTTACCTTGGGCAGCGGCCGGAGAGGAGACGCGACGGCGACCTTGGGCGGCGGCCGGAGAGGGGCGACGGCGACCTTGGGGAGGCCGCCGGAGAGGAACGGGAGCGGAAGCGGGAGGCTTTTTTTGGTCGTGGGAGCGGGAGCGCGAGGCCACGAGCGTGGCTCGGTCGTCTTTAGTCCCATGCCAGGTACGCTCGTGGGAGCGACGTGTATAGGTGCACGACCTGATACACGATCCACTGGGAAAGCTTTTTTGATTTTGATCGTGTATATTTAGCATTCACCTCCATATACACCATCCACTAGAGATGCTCTAAGGGCATGTACAATGGTGGCATATGGATACAGATGTTCCATAATAAAAAGTAGTTTGAGGCATGTATATTTATTTTTTCTCCCCAATGTAAGCTACCACTAGTGGACCTCGTTAAGCAATAGAAAATAAAGACTCTAGTATACATGTATCTCTACTTTTCACTCCAATCTTTTCAACTTTTGACACCGGGCAAGACTTTTCTCTCCAAGCACCCGCCTCCTGCAAAGGATCCCGCTTCCCTATCCGAACCTGCTTTACCTATATCCGATCCTACATGGCATGCGAGGCATCACCCTGGGGCTATGCATTATACATGCCCTAACAATGGAAACGATGTAGAGAAACATGAAGCCAGCAACAAACCGACGGATCAGCACCAAAGAAGCAACATGTAGAAGATACTCTGGTGTTTTAACAAACATAAACCAAAGAGACCGCCGATAAACAAAAAGAGTCGCCGCCACCGAGGTCAGCACTAGGTTTTCATCCGGAACAAGACAACGAACACCCGACGCGTCCGCATCCAAATCCCTGCGTACAAGCCGAGCCAATCCCATCAGCTGAAGCTCACAAACTAAAAAAAACGGAAGCTCACCGTGCAACCATAACAGCCAGGACGACACCTCACATTGTCGAGCCGCTGCCCGCAACCCGGCGTCAGGTCTGCCCACGTCGGGGCAACCCAGAGCGACGCCTCCACGACGCCGTCCTCGATCTGTGGCTCACCAGCACACCACGAATCCGCGGCGGCGTCTTCGGATATCATTCTCCTCCTTGGAGGTGCCACCATGGAACTCCGACCTCTCCGTCGCCCCAAATCATAATTTATATTAGAAGTGTAACACGGACCTCTTTATCGCCACCATGGAACATTTTCTTACAAAGCGAACATTTTTTAATTTTTGAAAAAAATGAACAATTTTTTTGAAATTCCAGACAATTTTAAAAAATTTAAAAAAATTAAATTGGCGAATAATTTATTAAAAAGTGAATAAATTTTGAAAAACATGAACCATTTTTTAAAACGTGTTTCACTTTTCAAACACTAATTGAAAATTGTGAACAAATTTCAAAAGTCTGAACAAATCTTAAAAACATGAACAAAATATTATTCGGAATTTTTTTAAAATATGAACAAAATTTTCGAATTTGGAAGTTTTTCTAAACAGCAAAAAAATCAAAAAACTGAAATATTTGAAAGGAAATTGGAAAAGTGAAAAATAAAGAATAAGAACAAACGATACATGAAAACCTGAGAAAACCAGAAAAACCCAATAGAAAACAAACTAGACAAAACACCAGTTCAGGAACCTTCTAGAGGTTCCCAAAACCGGTAGAAAAAAACTGTACAGAAAATACAAATGCTAGCTAATGGGCCAGCCCACTCCGTCGCTCGCTTGCATATCCGTGTGCGAAGCCTCGACATTTATGACGCATTGAGTGTCCTATAGTGTTTTCCGTCTCACTCCTCCTGCCTGTGTGCGGGCTGTGAAATCCCGAATATCCAAACCGAACTGACCCAATTCGATAATTCACATCCCTGGCACGAAGTAAAATGGGTCTATACTAGTCCAACTTCCCCATCCGGTCGCTGTCCATATATACATATCATTTCTTCCCTATCGTCCCCATCCCAAGCCCAACCCCCAGATCGCCAGCGCTGCCAGCGTCGTCCTCATGGATTCCTCCGCTGCCGAGAAGCCCTCCTGCTCGGCAGAGCATCCTTGCGTGGTGCGGCTCCGGCACCGGCGACTCCTCGCCTTCCTCTTGGATCAAGACTTCTGATAATTCACAAGTGTAGGGGATCAGTTATAGCCTTTCTCGATAAATAAGAGTGTCGAACCCAACGAGAATCTAAAGATAGAACAAATAATCCCTCAAGTTCTATCGACCACCGACACAACTGTACGCACACTTAATGTTCGCTTTACCTAGAACAAGTATGAAACTAGAAGTACTTTGTAGGTGTTGTAGGATATGTTTGCAAGATAATAAAGAGCACGTAAATAAAATTTAGGGGCTGTTTAGATAAAGAAACAATCAAGATAGTTTTAGTAGAGAGCTTTTTGTCACAAGAAAGTTATTTGTCCCTAGGCAATCGATAACTAGACCGATAATCGTTATTCAATTTTATATGATGGAGAGGCATAAGCTAATATACTTTCTCTTGTGGGATCATATGCACTTATGATTGGAACTCTAGCAAACATCCGTAACTACTAAAAATCATTAAGGTAAAACCCAATCATAGCATTAAAGTATCAAGTCCTCTTTATTCCCATACGCAAACAACATACTTACTCGGATCTGTGCTCTGTCACTCACGCCACCCATCGTAAGCAAATTATGAACATATTGCAGACCTTACAACGGGGATCCCTCATGCTTGCGCGACACGAAGAGCACCATAGGACAACACCAATAATAAAATATGCAACTCAAACCAATCACGATCATCAATCAAACCATAGAACAAAACAGATCTACTCAAACATCATACGATAGTCATACATCATTGAAAAAAAAAATATAGCGTTGAGCACCATGTTTAAGTAGAGATTACAGCGGGGAGAAGATGTGTTACACCACTGCATAGAGGGGGAGAGAGTTGGTGATGACGGCGGCAAAGTTGTTGGTGTAGATCGCCGTCACGGTGATGGCCCCGGCGGTGTTCCGGTGCCACCGGGAGAGAGGGGGAGAGAGCCCCCCTCCTTATTCTTCCTTGGCCTCCCCCCTAGATGGGAGGAGGATTTCCCCTCTAGTCCATGGCCTCCATAGCGGCGGAGGGGCGGGAGCCACTCCGAGATTGGATCTCTCTCTCTATTTCCTTCTGTTCTGCACTTCAGATTCTGCTCTTTCATCGTTTCTTAAGTTTTCGGAGATCCGTAACTCCGATTGGGCTGAAATTTTAACACGATTTTTATCCGGATATTAGCTTTCTTGAGACGAAAGAAGGGCACCAGCCGCCTTACAGGGTGACCACAAGTGCCCTGGGTGCGCCCTACCCCCGGGGCGCGCCCCCTGCCTTGTGGACTCCTCGGGCATCATCTCGCGTTGATTCTTTTTCCCCAAAAATCACATATATTCCAAAAAAATCCCCATAACTTTTTATCCCGTTTGAACTCCGTTTGATATGGATTTTCTGCGAAACAAAAAAACATGCAACAAATAGGAACTGACACTGGGCACTAGATCAATATGTTAGTCCCAAAAATAGTATAAAAGTTACCAAAAGTATATAAAAGTTATAGAATATTGGCATGAAACAATAAAAAATTATAGATATGATTGAGACTTATCAGCTTCCACAGCCCTACGCTGAGTAATCAAACGACCGACCTCTCAATAGGCAGCTAAATCCTTCCTTCCTTGGTTCCTAACGTCAACCTAAGTTGTGCGTGCAGGGTGACGCTGAAGACCACCGTGCACATGAGCCTGCGCCAATTGTGCAGGCTCGCGGAGCGAGGCCGCTGGGCGGACGCCATTGCCTACCTGGAGCTCCACCTGCCGCCGCCGCCCCATCAGCAGAGCTCCAATGCTGACCAAAGTTTGTTATTGTATATGTTAATATTTTTCTCTATAGACTTTGGCAAAGTTTATAAAGTTTGACTTTGACTAAAACTAATATGCAAAGTAAATAAAAATGAAAAAAGTATTTTAGGCTTTCTCGGGTTTTAGACTAGACCTTCGGGTTCTCGGGATCGAGCCGTTAGGCAATGCCCAGGCCTAATTTGACGTCTACTGGTAGCCCAATTGATCCAACAAACCAGCTGTGGCCCAACTCAGCGAGAAAGGGAATTCCCTAGCGGACGCTCATTGCGTCGAACTGTCGGGGGTTCGCATAGGGAAATCGACCAATCGATCCGCTTGGGCCGGCCCATTTAAATCCTTTTAGCGATCCTGGTTTTGCAAACCTTCTAGAGGTTTTCGGTCAGGTTTTTTTTTCTGTTTTTGGGAACCTTCTAGAAGGTTCCTGAACATGTTTCTCTTTTTTTCTTTAAGTATTTTTCCCTTTTTTTCTTTTTCTCTTTCCTTTTTGTTTTTTGTTTTCCCTGCTTATTTTGTTTGAAACTTTCAAATATTTCTTCAGAATTTCAAAAAATGTTCTTGTTTTCAAAATTTGTTCACAATTTTCAGAAAACGTTCATGTTTCAAATATTTCTTCAGAATTTCCAAAAATGTTCTAGTTCAAAAAATGTTCGTGTTTCAAAAAGTTCAGAAATTTCAAAAAATGTTCCTGTTTTCAAAATACGTTTACAAATAATTATATTTCTGTTTCAAAATATATTCAGGAATTTCAAATTATGTTCTCCTTTCCAAAATTTGTTCACAAATTTTCTGAAAAATGTTCATTCTTAAAAAAATGTTTGCGGTTTCAACATTTTATTCACAATATCAAAGAATGTTCACATGTTTCAAAATTTGTTTGCATTTCCAAAAAAAATAGAAATATGAATTTTGTTCGCATTTAAAAAAGTGTCATAAATTTATGTTCTGGATTTGAAAAAGGTTATTGTTTCCATGTTTTGGTCCAAAATTGTTCATGACCTCAGAAAATATTCAGGAATTTCAAAAAAAAATTGCATTTTTAGTAATACATTCATTTTTCCAGAAAATGTTCAATTTTTTAAAGAAATGTTCGCATTTAGGAAACTGTTTTGGATTTGCTAAAATTATTCCTGTTTTTTGAAAAAAATAGGAATGAAAAGAATGGTATACTTTTCGAAAGAAGTTTGGAATATAAAAAAAATTACGGCATTTCAAAACGGTTCGCAATTTCAAGGAATGTCCCTAAAATGTATTTCCAATGGCTTGTGTAAAAAAGAAAATTTTTGATGATTGATTACAGCTATTCACGAGGCATTTTTTAATCTTTTTTATAATGCCAAAAAATGTCCCTTTTCACCGAAATTTTGTGTGCGAACATAGGATGTCCGGATATACACGTGGGATTTTTTCACAAAAAATTTTAACATTTTAAAATATGTTTTTTATACTTATTTCATAATAGATGTATCTACACCTAAGAGCCAAAACGCCACTCTCGATGGAGCAAAAAAAAGTGAATTTCCCGAGAGTGGCCCCCGTCCCGCGGCCGCTGTGTATTCCCATCCCCGTTCTCTCCCTAGCCCTCGCTTCGTCTGGACTCCTTTCCCCCGATACGAACAGGGGTCGAGCGGTCCGCTCGCTCGTTTTCTCTGGTCCAGCGCGTGGATGGGCAGTGGCATTCCCGGTGTAATTTCTTGATGGGGTAGGGGTACTCTTCTGTTTTGAAAGGTTTTCTTTGGTGGGACTTGCCAAAATCTTTAGATTCTGGGAAAATCAAGCGTTTTGAGAGCTTTTGGTTGCACTAGGGTTCTAGAGAATGCTTTCCAGATTTTAGAAGTCAAGTCTAGTTCTTTTGGCTTCAAATTTATCAGACCAAAATTCTCCATAAACTACTCAAAAGAACTGGGCCTAAGTTTCGTGCAATGCAAGAATCTGATGTAGCTAGATAACTAAACAGGTTAGAGTTCAAAAGCATGTCCGCCAAAGTACAGTAAACACTAACACGGTCAGGCAGAGACCGAAGGCTCCTCCAGCAAATTATGCCAAGATCCATGTTGATGCAGCTGTACGGACACATAGAAGGGGAACAGCGGTAGCTATTTGCAGGACAACAATGGTGTTTTCTTTGGGAGCTCAACTTTGGTCATCGCGGGGATTTGGGACCCAGCCACACTTGAGGCTATTGCATGCCGGGAGGCTATTGCCCTAGCGGAAGATCTTCATATTCAGCGAATGGTTGTGGCTTCAGATTGCAAGCAGGTCATTGGTGACATAACGAGAGAACACAAGGGCTCCTATGGTTCGATCATCTCTGAAATAAAGTCCAGATCATCACCGTTCCAATGTAATTTTTCTTTTAAAGATCGTCATGTTAATTTAGAAGCTCATAAGTTAGCTAGATTTGCTTTAAGTTTAGCTTTTGGTCGTCATGTTTGGCTTAGCCAGCCTCATGACCAATCTTGTATCCCACTCAATGTGGTTTTTGAATGAATAAAGGCTATTTCCCTTCAAAAAAATAACTAAACAAAAAAAACTAAACAGGTTATATTTTTTTTCGCGCACGGCTGATTGGGGTGTACGTGGGCTACCAAACGCATCATAAAAGAGTGAAAGGCAGAAAATCCCGCCGCCGCCGCTGTGTATTCCCCTTCCCGCTCACTCCCCCAAACTGTGCCCTATCCATCCCAATCACCAGCGATGATGAATGCCTCCTGCGTCTTCTCCGACGAGGCTGAGGGCGAGACCGGCGACAAGAGCTCCGTCACGGCGGACCAAAAAAATGCCTTCGGCGAGGGGAACGGCGTGGCCGCCTACAAGTTCTCCATCCTGCCGGAGTATCCGCGCGTGGCGCGCCTTCGTCAGCGGCGCCTCATGGGCTACCTCTGGTGCCAAGGCTTGGACGACTCCTACAACGAGTACATGCATCTTCATATATGCTTCTCTTCAAAAGGGTAAACCAATATCTTTCCTAACGCACCGCTGGATCTATGCGATGCCCTGCAGGCTCATGAACAAGATGCAATTAATTGACGTTTGTTTGATTTGATATACTCATCATGCCAGCGACAGAGTGGCTACCGAAAACAGAGCATCGGGATGGTGGTTGGTTCCGGCGGCGAGCGAACAAACCATACTACTAATTCGTGGTCAGGGGAGGTTGGTGGGTGGAGTAGTGGTGGTTGGCCAGAGCAGAAGGGCGGCGGCGGAGGAAGTGGGGCGAGGCTGCGGTGGCGACGAATGGATCTGTGCAATTGATTGACCGGAGCAAGAGAGGCCAGGCGGCTGCTGTAGGCGCGACGCGAGGAATCGATAATCCCGTCGCTGGGTGACCGAAGGAGAGGTCATTGTATAAGTAGGTAACTATGAGCGCATTATTGGAAAGACATGAGCCAAAGCGGAGCGGTCGGGAAATACAGTCAGTGATCAAAGGATGAAAGAACGACGAGCAGCTGGGAAACAAATTGCCCAGCTCGGCGAACAAGGGAATCAATCGTGCCCCCCGTTCAAGGTGCCTAGCGACATCGTCGATCCGAGGATGGTGCCCGGTTATAGCAATCTTGGAGATTACCTGCCCGACGATGTACATTATGATTTCATGGACGTGCAGATACACAGATACGAGTACGGGAAGCCTCTCGTCAAAGATGAAAGATCTCTATCAACGATGATGCGAAGATTGCATGATTGGTACTTGAAAATCTGCAGAGAGTCTGGGGGGAGGAGTACTTTGTATGTGAGAGTTAAAAAGGAGCATGACCTCGTTGGAATTGATCTGTTGCCTATTCCATTTGAGGAGTTCTATCAGTTTTTCAATCAATTGGCCCTCGATAAACCAACGGTCACCTGCTACTGTCTGTAAGTACTATTACTTCTGTCATTAAGTCTCTCCATATAGCTCAGCTCTTTCATTGCATGTATTTATAATTATCCTCACTATATTAATTATGCAGATTGAAGATCGCCGAATTGAAGAAAAGACAAGTCGGTCATATTGGGTTCATTAACACATATCTCATAGATGCAACTGAGGTTGAATTTGAAGGAAATATGCCCTAGAGGCAATAATAAAGTTACTATTTATTTCCTTATTTCATGATAAATGTTTATTATTCATGCTAGAATTGTATTAACCGGAAACATAATACATGTGTGAATACATAGACAAACAGAGTGTCACTAGTATGCCTCTACTTGACTAGCTCATTAATCAAAGATGGTTATGTTTCCTAACCATGAACAAAGTGTTGTTATTTGATCAACGAGGTCACATCATTAGTTGAATGATCTGATTGACATGACCCATTCCATTAGCTTAGCACACGATCGTTTAGTATGTTGCTATTGCTTCCTTCATGACTTATACATGTTCCTATGACTATGAGATTATGCAACTCCTGTTTGCCGGAGGAACACTTTGGGTGCTACCAAACGTCACAACGTAACTAGGTGATTATAAAGGAGCATTACAGGTGTCTCCAAAGGTAGATGTTGGGTTGGCGTATTTTGAGATTAGGATTTGTCACTCCGATTGTCGGAGAGGTATCTCTGGGCCCTCTCGGTAATGCACATCACATAAGCCTTGCAAGCATTGCAACTAATTAGTTAGTTGCGAGATGATGTATTACAGAACGAGTAAAGAGACTTTCCGGTAACGAGATTGAACTAGGTATTGGATACCGACGATCGAATCTCGGGCAAGTAACATACCGATGACAAAGGGAACAACGTATGTTGTTATGCGGTCTAACCGATAAAGATCTTCGTAGAATATGTAGGAGCCAATATGGGCATCCAGGTCCCGCTATTGGTTATTGACCGGAGACGTGTCTCGGTCATGTCTACATTGTTCTCGAACCGTAGGGTCCGCACGCTTAAGGTTTCGATGACAGTTATATTATGAGTTTTGATGTACCGAAGGAGTTCAGAGTCCCGGATGAGATCGGGGACATGACGAGGAGTCTCGAAATGGTCGAGACGTAAAGATCGATATATTGGACGACTATATTCGGACATCGGAAAGGTTCCTAGTGATTCGGGTATTTTTCGGAGTACCGGGTAGTTACGGGAGAAGTAATGGGCCTTGATGGGCTTTAGTGGGAAGAGGAAAAAGGCTGCTGCGCCCCCCCTCCCCTCTAGTCCGAATTGGACTAGGGAAAAGGGGGCCGGCCACCTTTCCTACTCCTCCACTTCCTTCTCCCTTCCTCCCCTCTTGGTGGACTCCTACTAGGACTTGGAGTCCTAGTAGGACTCCACACCCTGGCCGCGCCTAGCCTTGGCCGGCCTCCTCCTCCTCCATCCTTTATATACAGGGGCAGGGGGCACCCCATAGACACACAAGTTGATCCACGTGGTCGTTCCTTAGCCGTGTGCGGTGCCCCCTGCCACCATATTCCAACTCGGTCATATTGTAGCGGTGCTTAGGCGAAGCCCTGCGACAGTAGAACATCAAGATCGTCACCACGCCGTCGTGCTGACGGAACTCCTCCCGGAAGCTTTGCTGGATCGGAGCCCGGGGATCGTCATCGAGCTGTACGTGTGCTAAGAACTCGGAGGTGCCGGAGTAACGGTGCTTGGATCGGTCGGATCGGGAAGACGTACGACTACTTCCTCTACGTTGTGTCAACGCTTCCGTTGTTGATCTACAAGGGTACGTAGATCATACTCTCCCCTCTCGTTGCTATGCATCACCATGATCTTGCGTGTGCGTAGGAATTTTTTTTGAAATTACTACGTTCCCCAACAGAATTTCATGCCGCAGATACCGAGGCCAACTTGCTACGATCATTCAAAATAAATGAAAACAAAGATATAATACTCTTTCCTTACAACTTCAAGTGAGTGTTACTGTCTTGTGCATATTCGGTTTCCCTTATATATTAGTCCAGGTTATAGTAATGTAATTGATGAGTTATGCATGCGTGCGCAGATACCACTATATTCTCCTAGAGATTAGGCTTGAGCAGGGAGTAGTAACTGTCTTGGACTCTAAACGAAAAGATCCCCAGGAGTATGCGGACATGGCTCAAATACTCCAGAAGTAAGTTAAATCGATCATTATCCACCATATCAGCAACTTTGTTCATTTCTGATATCAAGTAATTATTTTCTTTGTCTGGCAGGGTTTGGAGAAAATTCACCAAAAAAGCTCTGGGACTGCCGAAGGAGCTGCAATTTAGACACCCGAAAGTAAGTACTATAGTAGCATGTTCCGCGCATCTCCTAACTATTGATTCAAGCGCTAGTTTCATCAATACCATTTGGCATTCTTACTTATCTGTTTGATTGACCTCCATTTCTTGTAAAGTGGTTGTGGCAGGACCAAGGGAATGATTTCTGTGGATACTACGTTTGCGAGTCCATCCGCCACACGACCTGTGAGCGGGGCTACCCTGCCGAACAATATGAAGTGCGTAAATAACAATATTCACAATTTTATTTTATTTATCATCATTTGTGTTGAGTTTCATTCATTCATATATATATATATATATGTATTGACCCCTTCTTCAAATTAGATGTTCCGGATGCGGGATGAACTCCTAGCACCAGATCGCATGCGAGCAATTCAAGAGGAATTGGCGGCATTCTTTCTTGACCACGTGATCGCTGAAGACGGAGAATACTATGTGGACCATGCATCCGTAATTTAGGAGATTATATTTGTAAGAGATAATTATTGTATATATGTAGCCAGTAGTGTCGGATAGATATACGAGAACTTGTTGTTCGACCAATCTCTCGAAGAAGGAGAGGCGGTCGATATCACTTCTCTCTGTATGCATATATGTTCATGACGATCTTCTGTTTCCTTCGTTTTCTTGCGTGTGCGTAGGAATTTTTTTTGAAATTACTACGTTCCCCAACAGTGGCATCCGAGCCTAGGTTTTATGGTTTGATGTTATATGCACGAGTAGAACACAAGTGAGTTGTGGACGATACAAGTCATACTGCCTACCAGCATGTCATACTTTGGTTCGGCGGTATTGTTGGACGAGACGACCTGGACCAACCTTACGCGTACGCTTACGCGAGACCGGATCCCTCGACGTGCTTTGCACATAGATGGCTTGCGGGCGACTGTCTCTCCAACTTTAGTTGAACCAAGTGTGGCTACGCCCGGTCCTTGCGAAGGTTAAAACGGAGTCTATTTGACAAACTATCGTTGTGGTTTTGATGCGTAGGTGAGATTGGTTCTTGCTTAAGCCCGTAGCAGCCACGTAAAACTTGCAACAACAAAGTAGAGGACGTCTAACTTGTTTTTGCAGGGGGCATGTTGTGATGTGATATGGTCAAGACGTGATGAGATATAAGTTGTTGTATGAGATGATCATGTTTTGTGGAAGTTATCGGCAACTGGCAAACGCCTTATGGTCGTCTCTCTATTGCTTGAGATGCAAGCATCCAATAATTGCTTTACTTTATCGCTATGCGATAGCAATAGTTGCAAGAGCAATAGTTGGCGAGACGACCGTGTGACGACACATTGATATAGATCAAGATGATGGAGATCATGGTGTCATGCCAGTGACGATAGAGATCATGACAGTACTTTGGAGATGGAGATCAAAGGCGCAAGATGATGATGGCCATATCATGTCACATATTTTGATTGCATATGATGTTTATATTTTATACATCTTATTTTGCTTAGTTTGACGGTAGCATTATAAGATGATCTCTCACTAATTATCAAGAAGTGTTCTCCCTGAGTATGCACCGTTGCGAAAGTTCTTCGTGCTGAGACACCACGTGATGATCGGGTGTGATAGGCTCTACGTTCAAATACAACGGGTGCAAAACAGTTGCACACGCGGAATACTCAGGTTATACTTGACGAGCCAAGCATATACAGATATGGCCTCGGAATACGGAGACCGAAAGGTCGAGCGTGAATCATATAGTAGATATGATCAACATAGTGATGTTCACCAATGAAACTGCTCCATCTCACGTGATGATCGGACATGGTTTAGTTGATTTGGATCACGTGATCACTTAGAGGATTAGAGGGATGTCTATCTAAGTGGAAGTTCTTAAGTAATATGATTAAATTGAACTTAATTTTATCATGAACTTAGTCCTGGTAGTATTTTGCAAATTATGTTGTAGATCAATAGCTCGCGTTGTTGCTTCCCTGTGTTTGTTTTGATATGTTCCTAGAGAAAATTGTGTTGAAAGATGTTAGTAGCAATGATGCGGATTGGATCCGTGATCTGAGGTTTATCCTCATTGCTGCATAGAAGAATTATGTCCTTGATGCACCGCTAGGTGACGGACCTATTGCAGGAGTAGATGCAGACGTTATGAACGTTTGGCTAGCTCAATATGATGGCTACTTGATAGTTTAGTGCACCATACTTAATGGCTTAGAATCGGGACTTCAAAGACGTTTTGAACGTCATGGAGCATATGAGATGTTCCAGGAGTTGAAGTTAATATTTCAAGCAAATACCCGAGTTGATAGATATGAAGTCTCCAACAAGTTCTATAGCTAAAAGATGGAGGAGAATCGCTCAACTAGTGAGCATGTGCTCAGATTGTCTGGGTACTACAATCGCTTGAATCAAGTGGGAGTTAATCTTCCAGATAGATAGTGATTGACAGAATTCTCTAGTCACCATCACCAAGTTAGTAGAACTTCGTGATGAACTATGATATGCAAGGGATAACGGAAACGATTCCCAAGCTCTTCGTAATGCGGAAATTGACGAAGGTAGAAATCGAGAAAAACATCAAGTGTTGATGGTAGACAAGACCACTAGTTTCAAGAAAAGGGCAGAGGGAAGAAGGGGAACTTCAAGAAGAACAGCAAGCAAGTTGCTGCTCAAGTGAAGAAGCCCAAGTCTGATCCTAAGCCTGAGACTAAGTGCTTCTACTGCAAAGGGACTGGTCACTGGAAGCGGAACTACCCCAAGTGATTGGCAGATAAGAAGGATGGCAAAGTGAACATAAGTATATTTGATATACATGTTATTGATGTGTACTTTACTAGTGTTTATAGCAACCCCTTAGTATTTGATACTAGTTCAGTTGCTAAGATTAGTAACTCGAAATGGGAGTTGCAGAATAAACAGAGACTAGTTAAGGGTGAAGTGACGATGTGTGTTGGAGGTGGTTCCAAGATTGATATGATCATCATCGCACACTCCCTATACTTTCGGGATTAGTGTTGAACCTGAATAAGTGTTATTTGGTGTTTGCGTTAAGCATGAATATGATTTGATCATGTTTATTGTAATACGGTTATTCATTTAAGTAAGAGAATAAATTGTTGTTCTGTTTACATGAATAAAACCTTATATGGTTACGCACCCAATGAAAATAGTTCGTTGGATCTCGATCGTAGTGATACACATAATATTGAAACCAAAAGATGCAAAGTTAATAATGATAAGTGCAACTTGTTTGTAGCACTGCCGTTTAGGTCATATTGGTGTAAAGCGCATGAAGAAACTCCATACTGATGGGCTTTTGGAATCACTTGATTGTGAATCAGTTGATGCTTGCGAACCATGCCTCATGGGCAAGATGACTAAGACTCTGTTCTTCGGAACAATGAAGCGAGCAACAGATTTGTTGGAAATCATACATACTGATGTATGTGGTCCGATGAATATTGAGGCTCGCGACAGGTATCATTATTTTCTGATCTTCACAGATGATTTGAGCAGATATGAGTATATCTACTTGATGAAACATAAGCCTGAAACATTTGAAAAGTTCAAAGAATTTCAGAGTGAAGTGAAAAATCATCGTAACAAGAAAATAAAGTTTCTACGATCTGATCGTAGAGAAGAGTATTTGAGTTACGAGTTTGGCCTTCAGTTAAAAACAATGTGAAATTGTTTCACTACTCATGCCACCTGGAACACCACAGTGTAATGGTGTGTCCGAACGTCATAACCGTACTTTATTAGATATGGTGCGATCTATGATGTCTCTTACCGATCT
Source organism: Triticum urartu (assembly GCF_003073215.2). Classification (NCBI taxonomy): domain Eukaryota; kingdom Viridiplantae; phylum Streptophyta; class Magnoliopsida; order Poales; family Poaceae; genus Triticum; species Triticum urartu. Next base: position 681,563,931 of record NC_053023.1, on the reverse strand, counting down.
ACCACTATCGTTTTGGGGTTATGCATTAGAGACAGCTGCATTCACGTTAAATAGGGCACCATCTAAATCCGTTGAGACGACACCGTGTGAACTATGGTTTGGCAAGAAACCTAAGCTGTCGTTTCTTAAATTTGGGGTTGCGATGCTTATATGAAAAAGTTTCATCCTGATAAGCTCAAACTCAAATCGGAGAAGTGCGTCTTCATAGGATATCCAAAGGAAACTATTGGATACACCTTCTATCACAGATCCGAAGGCAAGACTTTTGTTGCTAAATTCGGAAACTTTCTGGAGAAGGAGTTTCTCTCAAAAGAAGTGAGTGGGAGGAAAGTAGAACTTGACGAGGTAACTGTACCTGCTCCCTTATTGGAAAGTAGTACATCACAGAAAACTGTTTCTGTGACACCTACACCAGTTAGTGAGGAAGCTAATGATGATGATCATGAAACTTCAGAATAAGATACTACTGAACCTCGTAGATCAACCAGAGTAAGATCCGCGCCAGAGTGGTACGATAATCCTTTTCTGGAAGTCATGCTACTAGATCATGATGAACCTACGAACTATGAAGAAGCGATGGTGAGCCCAGATTCCGCAAAATGGCTTGAGGCCATGAAATCTGAGATGGGATCCATGTATGAGAACAAAGTATGGACTTTGGTTGACTTGCCCGATGATCGGCAAGCCATAGAAAATAAATGGATCTTCAAGAGTAAGATGGACGATGATAGTAGTGTTACTATCTACAAAGCTAGAATTGTCGCAAAAGGTTTTTGACAAGTTCAAGGTGTTGAATACGATGAGAGTTTCTCACTCGTATCTATGCTTAAGTCTGTCCAAATCATGTTAGCAATTGCCGCATTTTATGAAATCTGGCAAATGGATAAACAAAACTGCATTCCTTAATAGATTTATTAAAGAAGAGTTGTATATGATACAACCAGAAGGTTTTGTCAATCCTAAAGGTGCTAACAAAATATGCAAGCTCCAGCAATCCATCTATGGACTGGTGCAAGCATCTCGGAGTTGGAATATACGCTTTGATAAGTTGATCAAAGCATATAGTTTTATACAGACTTGCGATGAAGCCTGTATTTACAAGAAAGTGAGTGGGAGCACTACAACATTTCTGATAAGTATATGTGAATGACATATTGTTGATCGGAAATAATGTAGAATTATTCTGTAAAGCATAAAGGAGTGTTTGAAAAGAGTTTTTCAAAGAAAGACTTCGGTAAAGCTGCTTACATATCGAGCTTCAATATCTATAGAGATAGATCAGGACACTTGATAAGTTTTTTCAATGAGTACATACCTTGACAAGATTTTGAAGTAGTTCAAAATGGAACAGTCAAAGAAAAGGTTTCTTGCCTGCGTTACAAGGTGTGAAGTTGAGTAAGACTCAAAGCCCGACCACGGCAGAAGATAGAAAGAGAATGAAAGTCATTCCCTATGCCTCAGTCATAGGTTCTATAAAGTATGCCATGCTGTATACCAGATCTATTGTATGCCCTACCACTGAGTTTGGCAAGGGAGTACGATAGTGATCTAGGAGTAGATCACTGGACAGCGGTCAAAATTATCCTTAGTGGAATAAGGATATGTTTCTCGATTATGGAAGCGAAAAAAAAGGTTCGTCGTAAAGGGTTACGCCGATGCAAGTTTTGACACTAATCTAGATGACTCTAAGTCTCGGTCTAGATAAATATTGAAAGTGGGAGCAATTAGCTAGAGTAGCTCCATGCAGAGCATTGTTGACATAGAAATTTGCAAAATACATGCGGATCTGAATGTGGCAGACCCGTTGACTAAGATTCTCTCACAAGCAAAACATGATCACACCTTAGTACTCCTTGGGTGTTAATCACATAGCGATGTGAACTAGATTACTGAATCTAGTAAACCCTTTGGGTGTTGGTAACATGGCGATGTGAACTATGGGTGTTAATCACATGATGATGTGAACTATCGATGTTAATCACATGGTGATGTGATCTAGATTATTGACTCTAGTGCAAGTGGGAGACTGAAGGAAATATGCCCTAGAGGCAATAATAAAGTTATTATTTATTTCCTTATATCATGATAAATGTTTATTATTCATGCTAGAATTGTATTAACCGGAAACATAATACATGTGTGAATACATAGACAAACAGAGTGTCACTAGTATGCCTCTACTTGACTAGCTCGTTAATCAAAGATGGTTATGTTTCCTAACCATGAACAAAGTGTTGTTATTTGATCAACGAGGTCACATCATTAGTTGAATGATCTGATTGACATGACCCATTCCATTAGCTTAGCACACGATCGTTTAGTATGTTGCTATTGCTTCCTTCATAACATATACATGTTCCTATGACTATGAGATTATGCAACTCCTGTTTGCCGGAGGAACACTTTGGGTGCTACCAAACGTCACAACGTAACTGGGTGATTATAAAGGAGCATTACAGGTGTCTCCAAAGGTAGATGTTGGGTTGGCGTATTTCGAGATTAGTATTTGTCACTCCGATTGTCGGAGAGGTATCTCTGGGCCCTCTCGGTAATGCACATCACATAAGCCTTGCAAGCATTGCAACTAATTAGTTAGTTGCGAGATGATGTATTACGGAACGAGTAAAGAGACTTGCCGGTAACGAGATTGAACTAGGTATTGGATACCGACGATCGAATCTCGGGCAAGTAACATACCGATGACAAAGGGAACAACGTATGTTGTTATGCGGTTTGACCGATAAAGATCTTTGTAGAATATGTAGGAGCCAATATGAGCATCCAGGTTCCGCTATTGGTTATTGACCGGAGACGTGTCTCGGTCATGTCTACATAGTTCTCGAACCCGTAGGGTCCGCACGGTTAAAGTTCGATGATGGTTATATTATGAGTTTATAGTTTTTGATGTACCGAAGGTCGGAGTTCCGGATTTGATCACGGACATGACGAGGAGTCTCGAAATGTTCGAGAAGTAAAGATCGATATATTGGAAGACTATATTTTGATACCGGAATGGTTCCGGGTGAGATCGGGATAATACTGGAGCACCGGGAGGTTATCGGAACCCCCGGGAGGTATATGGGCCTTAATGGGCTTTAGTGGAAAGGAGGGGAAAGGAGCAAGGGAGGGGCGCGCCCCCCAAGCCCAATCCGAATTGGGAAGGGGGCCGCCCCCCCTTCCTTCCTCCCTCCTTTCTCTTCCTTCCCTTTCCCTCTCCAAATAGAAAAAGGAGGAGTCCTACTCCCGGTGGGAGTAGGACTCCCCCCTTGGGCGTGCCTTCTCCCCTTGGCCGGCCCTCTCCTCCCCTCCTTGATATACGGAGGAAAGGGGCACCCCATAGACAACAATTGATCTCTTGGATCTTTTAGCCATGTGCGGTGCCCCTCTCCACCATAGTCCACCTCGATAATATTGTAGCGGTGCTTAGGCGAAGCCCTACGATAGTAGAACATCAATATCGTCACCATGCCGTCGTGCTGACGGAACTCTCCCTCAAAGCTCAGCTGGATCGGAGTTCGAGGGACGTCATCGAGTTGAACGTGTGCAGAACTCGGAGGTGCCATGCGTTCGGTACTTGATCGGTCGGATCGTGAAGACGTACGACTACATCAACCGCGTTGTGCTAACGCTTCCGCTTTCGGTCTACGAGGGTACGTGGACACACTCTGCCCTCTCGTTGCTATGCATCACCATGATCTTGCGTGTGCGTAGGAAATTTTTTAAAATTACTACGTTCCTCAACAAACGGAAGCCGATGCAGTTGGCGGCAAGCGCTGACAGCGGTCCGCGGCACGCGCACGGACTTCACAGGCACACCACGTACAACACAAGCTCACCACGCATGCATGCACTGATGCACACCGGCATGCCAGTAAAAATACATGCTAGTATTATGTACTAATAAAGGAGGGCATTGCACAAATCACCATTTATTGGGGCTACTTGATGAAGCTATGTACCTAGGGTAGGGGCACGGACCCGTCCAAAGAGCCCTACCCAAGGACATCCCTAGAAGAAGTCACCTTTCAATCGACTTGAAGGTATCCCACTCGACGGGTTCAAGACACTCGACCAAGAAGCTATCACTCGATCATGAAGCCAACCACTCGACTGCCAGGAGACCTAAAGTCACTCCGCAGGCAAATGGTCGGCTGTTAAGTAGTCTTTATGATCATTATAGCACTTTATTAGGGGCGTTACCAGTAACATCCAACCTTAAATGTACCTTAAACCCTGCATTACTAAGGGCAGGAGGGGGCCGGCGAACTCTATATAAGCCACCCCCTCCTCAGTATGAAGGGTTCGCACCCCTGTAATCCATACACGCATAATCTAGTCGACCGCCTCCGGGCTCCGAGACGTAGGGCTATTACTTCCTCTGAGAAGGGCCTGAACTCGTAAACCTCGCGTGTAACAACTTCCCAATAGCTAAGATCTAGCCTCTCCATATTCACCCCCCTACATCACTGTCAGAGTTAGAACCACGACAGTTGGCGCCCACCGTGGGGCAGGAATCTTAGCGCTTAGTTGGAGAAGTTGCGATCTTTTTCGATCCCTTTGATCATGTTTTCTTGCAGAGTTTTGTTGGAGGACCGCGAGATCCGTCTCGGCGCGCTCACCTTCATCGTCGATGACTCCGCCTGGCTTCAGGAGGCACCACTCGACATCGACGCGCTCCCCGTCCGCGGTGCGACGCACTTCCGCGCATGCATTCGTGGCGTCCTCCTGCGGCAGCCATCGACCCAGTATCGGTCGACCCCTGCGTCGTCTCCCCGCCCTGTCTCCCACCAGCGCAAGCGCTCCGGTCGGTCAAGACTTCAGCGGTGGGTGAGGCATGCCGTGGCCCACCAGTCGGCAGCCCCACAAGTCGCGGCAATCGAGCCCGTCGAATCCCTCTACGGCCTGTTCGACCTGTCGACTGGCTCCGTGGAGACCGCATCCGAGTGCGACAGCAGCGACCCAGCGGCTGAGGTTCTGGCGGTCGATGGAACACACAGTCCCCCCGGTTTCCCTCGCACTGACGGAGGCGCGGGTGGGGGCGACCCGTCGCGTCCCCACGACGAGTATCTCCCCGAACCTCTCACGTCATTACAGCGAGAGGAGCTTCGCCGCCGGAACATGGACGCGCTCCACACTCCTATTGTTGGAGAAACCCCCGAGGCCCGGGCCTTGGAGGACGCGCGCCTGGCTAATCTGGCCGAGCACACTCGACTGGAGAATCTCCAGCGAATACTCGACGAGCAAACGCGTCAGCGAGCTCCCGAGTCCAGTCGACGTCAGCAAGCTCCCGAGTCCAGTCGGCGTCGGCTCTTCTCGCCGCCTCAGGTATATCGAACCCCAGTTCAGAATTTGGCCGCTGCAGCCCGTATAGCAGAATCAATTCAGCCCTCCCAGTCAGAGGCTGGCAGGGGCTTGTTGCAGATCAGAGCGCTGCTCCGGGCGGCGGGAAACCAGAATTCCGCTGTTTCTCAGTCACGGGATAGGATCCACAGTCGATCCGTTGCAACGGATACAGTCCAGTCGGCTCACAGCCCGAGATCGCCCCCGAGGCATGAGGGACGTGGTGACCGGCAGGATCAGTACAGAAGAAATGAGTAGTATGATCACCGATTCTATCGTGATGATCGACGTCGAGTGCCAACCCCTCCCCCGAGGAGTGGGTCGTATGCGCCTCAACGGCAAGATGACAGACGCCCTCACAGTGTTGGGCAAAGGATTCCAGTCGACCCCAGGGACCCAGGCTTTGATGCGAGATCTATCCTCGTTCAAGGATTGGTTGACAGAAACAGAGCTCATCGGGAAGGCCACAACAGAGATGCGCCTGCCAGCAGCAGCAGAGTACATGCTTCAGGGCCAGAGTGTTTCAGTCGAGCCATCAGAGCTGTAGTAATTCCTCCCAACTTTAGGCTGGCGACTGGAATCAGCAAGTTCACCGGTGAGTCTAAGCCGGACACTTGGCTTGAAGATTACCGAGTGGCCATTCAAATTGGCGGTGGCAATGATGAGGTGGCCATGAAGCATTTGCCTCTCATGTTAGAGGGCTCAGCCAGAGCATGGCTAAATCAGTTGGCACCCAGCAGCATCTACACTTGGGAGGACCTCTCCCGAGTGTTTGTCACAACCTTTGAAGGGACATGCAAGCGGCCTGCAGGCCTTACAGAGTTGCGGTCTTGCGTGCATAAGCCGAATGAAACTCTGAGGGAGTACATCCAAAGGTGGATCACACTGCATCACTCGGTTGAGAATGTGCCAGACCATCAAGCAGTTTGTGGTTTCAAGGAAGGCGTTAAATACAGAGAGTTGAATCTAAAGTTCGGTCGAACTGGAGAGATGTCTCTGAATCGGATGATGAAGATTGCCACCAAGTACGCTAATGGTGAAGACGAGGACCGACTCCGGAGCGGCAAGCACAAGGCAGTCGCCCAAGAAACCGGAGGGAACTCCAGTCAGAAACAGAAGCGGAAGGCCGAGCCCGCTGCCCCTGGGAGGCCCTGGCCGTAGCCCAGGGAAACTTCAAGGGAAAACCCAAGGGCACCTGGAAGCCCAAGAAAGTCAAGGATCAGGATGGGAACGATGTTTTGGATCTGCCATGTCACATCCACACTAAGAAAGATGAAGAGGGTAATTTTATTTACCCAAAACATACCACTCGGCAGTGCTGGCTCCTAATCCAGCAGTTTCAAGGCAAGCAGTCCAAGGACAAGGAAAAAGAGTCGGACAGAGTTGAGGACAAGAAAGACAGTGACGATGGATACCCCCAAGTCAATTCCACCCTGATGATTTTTCCCGATGTCGAAAGCAAAAGTCGACTGAAAGTCATTAACCGAGAGGTGAACATGGTTGCCCCGGCAACACCCAGTTACCTGAAGTGATCTCAGACTGCCATCACATTCGACCAGTCTGATCACCCGACGCACATTGCCACCCCTGGGAGGCAAGCTTTGGTGGTCGACCCAATTGTTGAAGGCACTCGACTGACTAAAGTCCTGATGGATGGTGGCAGTGGCCTGAACATACTGTATGCTGAAACATTGAAAGGAATGGGCATTCCGATGTCCAGGCTCAGTACCAGTAACATGAGTTTCCACGGAGTCATTCCTGGGAAGAAAGCCCAATCACTCGGCCAGATCGCTCTTGATGTGGTTTTCGGTGATTCAAAGAATTACCGCAAGGAAAAGTTGACATTGGAGGTTGTGGACTTCCAAAGTGCTTATCACGCCATTTAGGCAGGCCAGCTTACGCACGCTTCATGGCCCGGCCATGTTATGTGTATCTCAAACTGAAGATGCCTGGCCCCAAAGGTGTGATCACTGTTACGGGCAATCGGAAGAAGGCGGAAGAGTCCTTTCAGAAGGGCTCAAAGATTGCAGATGCTCAGATGGCAGTGGTCGAGCTGCAAGAGTACCAAAAGACTGCCGATCCAAGCGAGTTGCTACGAGCCAAGAAGCCTGCTTCAGAATCAGCTTTTCAGTCGTCCGGTGAAACAAAGACAGTCCACATTCACCCGACCGACCCCGATGCTGCCCCAACTCACATCTCAACGACGCTTGACTCCAAATAGGAAGAAGCGCTCATCCAGCTCCTCCGTGAGAACTGGGACATCTTCGCATGGAAACCCTCTGACATGCCTGGAGTTCCCAGGGGGCTGGCTGAGCACCGTCTACGAGTCGACCCAAAATTCAAGCCTGTGAAGGAACATCTTCGACGGTCCGCCGTCCAGAAGAAGCAAGCCATTGGCGAGGAGGTGGCTCGGCTCTTAGCAGCAGAGTTCATCCGAGAAATTTACCACTCCGAGTGGCTCGCTAATGTCGTCATGGTCCCCAAGAAAGACAAGTCACTTCGTATGTGCATTGATTTCAAACATATCAATCGGGCCTGCCCGAAAGATCATTTTCCTCTCCCTCGCATCGACCAAATAGTCGACTCAACTGCGGGATGCGAGAGGTTGTCTTTTCTAGATGCTTATTCCGGGTACCATCAGATCCGTCTGTATGGACCCGACGAAATCAAAACAGCTTTCATCACCCCATTCGGATGCTTCTGTTATGTCACCATGCCGTTCGGCCTCAAGAACGCCGGAGCCACGTTCATGGGAATGATTCAGAAGTGTTTACTCACTCAAATCAGTCGGAATGTGGAGGCATACATGGATGATATTGTGGTCAAGTCACGCAAAGGTTCCGACCTGCGAGCTGACCTTGCCGAAACCTTTGCCAACCTCAGGAGGTATGATATCAAGCTCAATCCATCAAAGTGCACATTTGGAGTTCCAGGTGGAAAGTTACTCGGTTTTCTCGTTTCCGAACGGGGGATCGACGCCAATCCTGAAAAAGTTGGCACCATACTCCGGATGAAGCGTCCCGTTCGCGTGCACGATGTCCAAAAGCTTACAGGCTGCTTGGCCGCCCTAAATCGATTCATTTCTCGTCTCGGTGAAAAGGCGTTGCCCCTTTACCGACTGATGAAGAAGTCTGACAAGTTCGAGTGGACTCCAGAAGTTGATGCAGCATTTGCAGAGCTCAAAGCTCTGCTCTCCACCCAGCCGGTGCTTGCTGCCCCAATCAGCAAAGAGCCTCTGCTGCTTTACATTGCAGCCACAGGGCAAGTTGTCAGCACAGTACTTACGGTCGAGCGGGAAGAAGAAGGAAAGGCCTTCAGAGTTCAGCGCCCAGTCTATTATGTGTCTGAAGTTTTGACACCTTCAAAACAAAGATACCCTCACTACCAGAAGCTTGTATATGGGATTTATATGACCACGAAGAAGGTTGCGCATTACTTCTCTGACCACTCCATTACAGTCGTCAGCGACGCCCCACTGTCAGAGATTCTGCATAACAGAGATGCAACTGGTCGAGTGGCCAAGTGGGCGATTGAACTCCTTCCCCTAGATATCAAGTTTGAAGCAAAGAAGGCTATCAAGTCCCAAGCAATCGTAGATTTCATCGCCGAGTGGATTGAGCAGCAACTTCCGACTCAAGTTCACTCGGAGCACTGGACCATGTTCTTCGATGGATCTAAGATGCTGAATGGTTCCGGTGCTGGGGTAGTATTAGTCTCCCCCCCCGAGGAGATAAGCTCAGATACGTTCTCCAGATTCACTTCGATTCCTCCAATAATGAAGCAGAATATGAAGCACTTTTATATGGGTTGCGCATGGCCATTTCACTCGGCGTCCGTCGCCTCATGGTCTATGGCGACTCAGATTTGGTGGTCAATCAGGTGATGAAGGAGTGGGACGTCAGAATTCCGGCTATGACTGGTTATTGCAATGCAGTGAGAAAGCTAGAAAAGAAATTCGAGGGGTTAGAACTTCATCACATCCCCCGACTGAAAAATCAGGCAGCTGACGATTTGGCAAAGATAGGCTCCAAGAGAGAAGCCATTCCCAGCAACGTGTTCCTGGAACACATTCACTCGCCGTCAGTCCAAGAAGATCCCTTTACAGAAGAAGCCCCGCAGCCGAAAAGTGCCACGGATCCGACTGAAGTCGAAGTTCCTGCTGTGGTCGACCTGATCATGGAAGTCTTGGCTATCACCCCCGACTGGACGATATCGTACATCGCGTATATCCTAAGGAAAGAACTCCCAGAGGACGAAGAAGAGGCTCGACAGATCATCCGCCAATCCAAGGCCTTCACAGTCATAAAGGGACAGTTGTATAGAGAAAGCGCGACTGGAATCGGTCAGAAGTGTATAACACCAGAAGAGGGTCGGATACTCCTTGATGATATCCACTCGGGAACCTGTGGTCACCATGCGTCCTCTCGGACCATTGTGGCTAAAGCATACCGAGCGGGATTTTACTGGCCAAGAGCAAATGAGATGGCAAAGGAGATAGTCGACAAGTGTGAGGGGTGCCAGTTCTACTCCAACATGTCACACAAGCCTGCATCAGCCCTGAAGACCATTCCACTCGTCTGGCCCTTTGCTGTCTGGGGACTAGACATGGTTGGTCCACTGAGAACAGGCAGGAGCGGTTTCACTCATGTGCTGGTGGCAGTCGACAAGTTTACCAAATGGATTAAAGCCAAGCCCATCAAGAACCTCGATGCTGGCACTGCTATCAGTTTCGTCAGAGGACTAATATTCAGATATGGAGTCCCTCATAGCATCATCACTGACAATGGGTCAAACTTCGATTCGGACCAGTTCAGAGCTTTTTGCGCCTCTCAAGGCACACGAGTCGACTACGCATCGGTCGCCCATCCCCAGTCGAATGGACAAGCCGAGAGAGCAAATGGTCTGATTCTCAAAGGACTAAAGCCTCGACTGATGCGTGATCTCAAGCACGCAGCGGGCGCTTGGGTCGACGAACTTCCGTCAGTTCTGTGGGGATTGAGGACCACCCCTAACCGGTCGACTGGAAGAACTCCATTCTTTCTGGTCTATGGAGCCGAAGCAGTTCTGCTGACTGATCTTCTTCACAACGCACCCCGAGTCGAACTCTACACTGAAGATGAAGCAGAACAAGCCTGGCAAGACGCAGTCAACCTCCTAGAAGAAGAAAGGGAGATGGCCATGATCAGATTGACCATCTATCAACAAGACTTGCGTCGATTCCATGCCCGGCATGTGAAGAGTCGAGCCTTCCAAGAAGGAGATTTGGTCCTCCGAGTGGATCAACAGAAACCACACAAGCTTGCTCCTACTTGGGAAGGTCCCTTCATCGTCACTAGAGTCCTCCACAACGGAGCGTATCACCTCTACAATGTTGATCGCCAAATCGACGAGCCGCGAGCTTGGAACGCGGAGCTGATCCGCCACTTTTACACTTGAGTTCCTTCCTCTAAAGATGTAATAAGAGAAACTTCTGTAGTTCATCAAAGACAAGAGTGTTCCAATGATTGCTGTCACTTTTGTTTGCATACGAAATCCCCCAGTGGGTGACTTAGCCGCGAATCCGTTTCGCCTAAGTTTGAAAAAATCCTACCGAGTGGAGAGCAATCCTCCCACTCGGGAGCTTAGCTACGGTCCAGTACTCGCCTAAGTTCTCCCACGTAGAGACTTAGCTGCAGTCAGGCACTCGCCTAAGTTTGAAAAAATCCTACCGAGTGGAGAGCAATCCCCCCACTCGGGGGCTTAGCTGCAGTCCAGTACTCGCCTAAGTTCTCCCACGTAGAGACTTAGCTGCAGTCAGGCACTCGCCTAAGTTTGAAAAAATCCTACCGAGTGGAGAGCAATCCTCCCACTCGGGGGCTTAGCTGCAGTCCAGTACTCGCCTAAGTTCTCCCACGTAGAGACTTAGCTGCAGTTAGGCACTCGCCTAAGTTTGAAAAAATCCTACCGAGTGGAGAGCAATCCTCCCACTCGGGGGCTTAGCGGCAGTCTAGTACTCGCCTAAGTTCTCCCACGTAGAGACTTAGCTGCAGTCAGGCACTCGCCTAAGTTTGAAAAAATCCTACCGAGTGGAGAGCAATCCTCCCACTCGGGGGCTTAGCTGCAGTCCAGTACTCGCCTAAGTTCTCCCACTAAGAGACTTAGCCGCAGTCAGGCACTCGCCTAAGTTTGAAAAAATCCTACCGAGTGGAGAGCAATCCTCCCACTCGGGGGCTTAGCTGCAGTCCAGTACTCGCCTAAGTTCTCCCACTAAGAGACTTAGCCGCAGTCAGGCACTCGCCTAAGTTTGAAAAAATCCTACCGAGTGGAGAGCAATCCTCCCACTCGGGGGCTTAGCTGCAGTCCAGTACTCGCCTAAGTTCTCCCACTAAGAGACTTAGCCGCAGTCAGGCACTCGCCTAAGTTTGAAAAAATCCTACCGAGTGGAGAGCAATCCTCCCACTCGGGGGCTTAGCTGCAGTCCAGTACTCGCCTAAGTTCTCCCACTAAGAGACTTAGCCGCAGTCAGGCACTCGCCTAAGTTCGAAAAAATCCTACCGAGTGGAGAGCAATCCTCCCACTCGGGGGCTTAGCTGCGGTCCAGTACTCGCCTAAGTTCTCCCACTAAGAGACTTAGCCGCAGTCAGGCACTCGCCTAAGTTTGAAAAAATCCCACCGAGTGGAGAGCAAACCTCCCACTCGGGGGCTTAGCTGCAGTCCAGCACTCGCCTAAGTTCTCCCACTAAGAGACTTAGCTGCAGTCAGACACTCGCCTAAGTATTTATAAAATCCTACCGAGTGGAGAGCAAACCTCCCACTCGGGGGCTTAGCTGCAGCCCAGTGCTCGCCTAAGTACGGAACGCAGCCCGATCCACAAGGACGACGAGGTGCAAATCGACTGCTACCTTCTCCTTCGGAGCTGCACCACAAATACAAAGTTATTTCGAGCGAAGACCAAGTTACACTCGACGGATCATCCATAGAGATGTTCAATGATAAATCAAGTATTCGAGCCCTCGACTCGGCAGAGTTTAACTGTTACAATTCCACTCGGCATTCCGAGGCAAATTTAAGGCGGAGTTTAATGGTTACAAAATACACTCGGCATTCCGAGGCAAATTCAAAGTGAAGCGTAAAAAGTTTTTCATTCCTCAGGTGGAGGACTGGAAGGGGCGACGAACTCATCCAAGTCGATCCCGTCCGTGATACGGGTGGCAGCAGCAATGAATGTCTCCATGAAGTCCTGGAAGTTGTGCTTCCTCGTATTGGCAACTTGGATGGCAGCCAGCTTCTCCTCCCGCGCCTCCTTGCAATGGACGCGGACCAGAGACAGAGCCACATCAGCGCCACACCGAGCAGAAGACTTTTTCCACTCCTGCACTCGGTCAGGGATTCCGTTAAGTCGAGTCATCAGAGACTCGAGATCGTTCTGGAGCGTAGACTCTGGCCAAAGTGCCGGGTCGATCCGCGACATGGCGACCTTCAGTCGAGCCAAGTAATCCACGACACCGTCAATGCGAGATTCCAGTCGGAGCAGATTCATGGCAGCTTCATCTTTCACCGGAGAGTTGATTGGATCCAAACCTGTTTCAATCCGCCCAGTCTCCTCTTCAAAGTTCTGGCAAAGCTCTGCATACACGATCCAGGGATGAGTCAATTTTCATAAGGCTGAGTCGACACAAAAAAAACAGTCGGAACTGAATGTGCACCTTCGAGCTTGATGTACAACTTCTTGGCAAAGCTCCTCAAGTAGCTCTCCAGGTCATCCCTCCTGCGAGCGATGCCTTCCATCTTCTCGCTCAAGATGAGGTTCTCCTTCTTCCAACGTGAAGTCTGCCTGTTGGCTTCATTCAGAGCGGTCTTCAACCTGGTATTCTCTCCTTCTAATTGGTCGATCGAAGCCAGCTTCTGCGTGGCCAGAGCGGTCTTATCATCAGCCTCCTTACGGGCAGCAGCCAAGTCCTGATCCTTCTTCGCCAGAGCTTCTTTCAGTTTGTCTGCAAAGAAATGATGATCGAGTCGGAAATAGCAGAAAGATACTCAAGCCTAAAAACTAACCAGTCGACAAAGGCGTCTTACCTGCAGCGCCGTCTCTGACCCTCTGCAGCTCTGTTCTGGCCAGCTCCAGATCAAGGTTCAGCTGAATTTGCTGCTTCTCCAAGTCAGCCAAGCGGGCTCCAAGATCACAAGATTTCTGAAGTCAAAGGGGAGAAGTTATCATTTCAGTAAAAAACAACAAAGGCAATAAATAGTAAGACTACGGTCGACTGCCAGCAGTCCACCATAGTCTCGGGGACTACACCCAGTGGGTGCACTTAGCGTGCCCCCACCGGTTCCTATCCCACTCGACCGACCCCCGAAGTCGAGTCCAAGACAAGTTGCTTCCGAGTAACTAAGAGACAATGATGGCGTTTCTAAGACTACAGCCGAAGCAAAAACATTCGACAGTAGTCTCGGGGACTACACCCAGTGGGTGCACTCAGCGTGCCCCCACTGTAAAAAAAAAGTCGACTGCCCGCAGTCGACAAGATACCGTTCCATTCGATATGGCCCGATCAGACCGAGTGAAGAAATACAGCTACAACAATTCAATATAAAGACTACAGTCGACTGCCAGCAGTCCACCGTAGTCTCGGGGACTACACCCAGTGGGTGCACGTAGCGTGTCCCCACTCGTCCAAGAATTGACACCCAGTGGGTGTACAGATATAAAGATCTTCGAAAAAGAGATTCTTCAAAGAACATCTCGTAACAGACCAAGTGTTGAAGTCGACTGACCTGGACGTTGCTCTGAAGAGCCGAGCTTGCGTCGTAAGCCGCCTGGCAAGCCTCCCGAGCCACTTTCACTTGTTCCATCATGATCCCCGCCTGGCGAACAGCCTCCTTCGCAGCAGCCGCTTGGTCCTCAGGGACGGGGTACGCAGCAAAAAGCGAAGACGGATCCGCAGTCGACGCCGAAGGCTGCACACTCGTCAGAGGAATGGCGAAAGTTACGGAAGCCCGAGTGGGTTCGCCATCGTCCCGAGCTACGGCCTCAGGCGCCGGAGTGGATGGTGAGGTCTCGCCAGCCGACGCCCTCTTCTTCCTCTTCACTCTCAGCGGTTCGTTGTCTTCATCGTCTGGGAGGTCGATAACATGAGGAGGAGCTACAAGGAAAACATTCAATCGACCAGAGTTGCAATAAAGGTTCAGTCGACTCAAAGGCAGGACGTCAGCAATTGTACCAGGGTTGGAGGTAACAGCGTCCTCCATCTCTTGGTCGTCGTTCCTGGCGGAGACCTCAGAAGTAGCACCGCTGCAAATCTCGAAAGTCAATCAGTTGGCTCAGTGAATCGACCAAGGATCCGTCCACGGTCGACAAAGGAAAGCAAGTCTTATTATTACCCGGAAATGGTAGGAACAACTATCTTCATCTTGGGCAGAGCCTTGGGCGGCTTGGATGGCGTCGCTCGTGGATGCTTGGGAGCCTTCCCAGTCGGCGGAGGAGAAGAGGTCCGAGGGCGTTTCGACGACTGCCCAACAGGAGCAGTCGCCTTGCCACGTTCCCGTGCTGGATCGTGGGTGAGCTTGGATCGCCCCTCCAGGCGGGGGGGTTCAACCTCCTCCTCCCCTTCGCTGGAGAAGATGTCGTCGCCTCCCTCTCCCTCACCGTCGGACTCCCACTCGCCTTGGTCGTCCCCGCTCTCGCCTCCGCTCGCCTCCCCTTCCTCAGTCGACCCCTGTGCCCGGTTGGGCGTCGAGTACATCTCGGTGCTCGCCTGGAAAACAACAGACAAGACGAAAGTCAATCGACTTATTCAAAGAAGACCAATGCAGAAGACAAGATATCAGTCGGGAGCACAAAGACATACCTGGTCCACCTCATACGAGTTGTCGAGTAGGATTACCCTCCTGGCTCCTCGGGGGTTGTCTTTGTTCCCCGTGATGCTCGACAGCCACCCCTCCACCATCTCGTCGGTGACCTCCTCCGGGTGGACCCGAGTGGTGTCGTCAATGTTGGGGAACGTAGCATAAATTCAAAATTTTCCTACGTATCACCAAGATCTATCTATGGAGAAACCAGCAACGAGGGGAAGGAGAGTGCATCTACATACCCTTGTAGATCACTAAGCGGAAGCGTTCAAGTGAACGGGGTTGATGGAGTCGTACTCGTCGTGATCCAAATCACCGGAGATCCTAGTGCCGAACGGATGGCACCTCCGCGTTCAACACACGTACAGCCCGACGATGTCTCCCATGCCTTGATCCAGCAAGGAGAGAGGGAGAGGTTGAGGAAGACTCCATCCAGCAGCAGCACAACGGCGTGGTGGTGATGGAGGAGCGTGGCAATCCTGCAGGGCTTCGCCAAGCACCACGGGAGAGGAGAAGTACTTGGGAGAGGGGAGAGGGCTGCACCAAAGGCAAAGGTGTGTCTTGAGAGGCCCTCCTTCCCCACTATATATAGGGAGCCCAAGGGGAGGGGGCCGGCCCCTTCAGATCCCATCTGAGGAGGGGGCGGCGGCCAGGGGAGGTTTCCCTCCCCCCCCCAAGGCACCTAGGAGGTGCCTTCCCCTCCTAGGACTCTTCCTTTTAGGGTTTCCCACCCCAGGCGCATGGGCCCTAGGGGGAAGTGGCGCCCCAGTCCACTTTGGGCTGGATCCCTTCCCACTTCAGCCCATGGGGCCCTCCGGGATAGGTGGCCCCACCCGGTGGACCCCCGGGACCCTTCCGGTGGTCCCGGTACAATACCGATGACCCCGAAACTTGTCCCGATGGCCGAAATAGGACTTCCTATATATAAATCTTTACCTCCGGACCATTCCGGAACTCCTCCTGACGTCCGGGATCTCATCCGGGACTCCGAACAACATTCGGTAACCACATACAAACTTCCTTTATAACCCTAGCGTCATCGAACCTTAAGTGTGTAGACCCTACGGGTTCGGGAGACATGCAGACATGACCGAGACGTTCTCCGGTCAATAACCAACAGCGGGATCTGGATACCCATGTTGTCTCCCACATGTTCCACCATGATCTCATCGGATGAACCACGATGTCAAGGACTTAATCAATCCCGTATACAATTCCCTTTGTCTAGCGGTACGATACTTGCCCGAGATTCGATCGTCGGTATCCCGATACCTTGTTCAATCTCGTTACCGGCAAGTCTCTTTACTCATTCCATAACACATCATCCCATGATCAACTCCTTGTTCACATTGTGCACATTATGATGATGTCCTACCGAGTGGGCCCAGAGATACCTCTCCGTCACACGGAGTGACAAATCCCAGTCTCGATTCGTGCCAACCCAACAGACACTTTCGGAGATACCCGTAGTGTACCTTTATAGCCACCCAGTTACGTTGTGACGTTTGGCACACCCAAAGCACCCCTACGGTATCCGGGAGTTCCACGCTTAGGATTGGGTCTTGTCCATCACATCATTCTCCTAATGATGTGATCCCGTTATCAACGACATCCAATGTCCATGGTCAGGAAACCGTAACCATCTATTGATCAACGAGCTAGTCAACTAGAGGCTTACTAGGGACATGGTGTTGTCTATGTATCCACACATGTATCTGAGTTTCCTATCAATACAATTCTAGCATGGATAATAAACGATTATCATGAACAAGGAAATATAATAATAACCAATTTATTATTGCCTCTAGGGCATATTTCCAACAGTCTCCCACTTGCACTAGAGTCAATAATCCAGTTCACATCGATATGTGATTAACACTCAAGGTCACATCCCCATGTGACTAACACCCAAAGAGTTTACTAGAGTCAATAATCTAGTTCACATTACCATGTGATTAACACTCGATGAGTTCTGGGTTTGATCATGTTATGCTTGTGAGAGATGTTATAGTCAACGGGTCTGAATCTTTCAGATCTGTGTGCTTTACAAATCTCTATGTCATCTCCTAGATGTACCTACCACGTTCTATTTGGAGCTATTCCAAATAACTGTTCTACTATACGAATCCAGTTTACTACTCAGAATAATCTGGATTAGTGTCAAAGTTTGCATCGGCGTAACCCTTTACGACGAACTCTTTTACCACCTCCATAATCGAGAAAATTCCTTAGTCCACTAGTTACTAAGGATAACTTTGACCGCTGTCCTGTGATCCATTCTTGGATCACTCTTGTACCCCTTGACTGACTCATGGCAAGGCACACTTCAGGTGCGGTACACAGCATAGCATACTGTAGAGCCTACGTCTAAAGCATAGGGGACGACCTTCGTCCTTTCTCTCTATTCTGCCGCGGTCAGGTTTCGAGTCTTACTCAATGTTCACACCTTATAACACAGCCAAGAACTCCTTCTTTGCCGATCCATTTTGAACTCCTTCAAAATCTTGTCACGGTATGTATTCATTTGAAAGTACTATTAAGCGTTTTGATCTATCCTTATAGATCTTAATGCTCAATACTCAAGTAGCCTAATCCAGGTTTTCCATTGAAAAACACTTTCCAAATAACTCTGCATGCTCTCCAGAAATTCTACATCATTTCCGATCAATAATATGTTAACAACATATACTCATCGAAAATTCTATAGTGCTCCCACTCACTTCTTTGGAAATACAAGTTTCACATAAACTTTGTATACACCCAAAACTTTGATCATCTCATCAAAGCATACGTTCCAACTCCGAGATGCTTACTCCAGTCCTTAGAAGGATTGCTGGTGCTTTGCATACTTTTTAGCATCTTTCAGGATTGACAAAAACCTTCCGGTTGTATCACATACAACCTTTCCTCAAGAAAATCGTCGAGGAAACAATGTTTTGACATCCTATCTGCAAGATTTCATAAATAATGCAGTAATCGCTAATATAATTCCAACAGACTCTTAGCATCGCTACGAGTGAGAAAGTCTCATCGTAGTCAACTCCTTGAACTTGTCGGAAAACATCTTAACGACAAGTCGAGCTTTCTTAATGGTGGATACTTACCATCATTGTCCGTCTTCCTTTTAAATCCCATATCCTAACAGCCTTACGACCATCAAGTAGTTCTTCCAAAGTCTACACTTTGTTTTCATATATGGATCCTCTCTCGGATTATATGGCCTCGAGCCATTTATGGAATCCAGGCCCACCATCGCTTCTCCATAGCTCGTAGGTTCATTGTTGTCTAGCAACATGACTTCCAAGACAGGATTACGTACCACTCTGAAGTAGTACGCATCCTTGTCATCCTACAAGGTTTGGTAGTGACTTGATCTGAAGTTTCATGATCACTATCATAAGCTTCCACTTCAATTGGTGTAGGTGCCACAGGAACAACTTCCTGTGCCCTGCCACACACTAGTTGAAGAGACGGTTCAATAACCTCATCAAGTCTCCACCATCCTCCCACTCAATTCTTTCGAGAGAAACTTTTCCTCGAGAAAGGACCCGATTCCTAGAAACAATCCCTTATTGCTTTCGGATCTGAGACAGGAGGTATACCCAACTGTTTTGGGTGTCCTATGAAGATGCATTTATCCGCTTTGGGTTCGAGCTTATCAGCCTGAAACTTTTTCACATAAGCGTCGCAGCCCCAAACTTCTAAGAAATGACAGCTTAGGTTTCTCTAAACCATAGTTATACGGTGTCATCTCATCGGAACTTATCAGCCTATTTAAACTTTTTCACATAAGCTGCCCTCAAACTTTTAAGAAATGACAGCTTAGGTTTCTCTAAACCATAGTTCATACGGTGTCATCTCATCGGAATTACGTGGTGCCCTATTTAAAGTGAATGTGGTTGTCTCTAATGCCTAACCCATAAACTATCGTGGTAATTCGATAAGAGACATCATGGTATGCATCATATCCAATAGGGTGCAATTATGATGTTCGGACACACCATCACACTATGGTGTTCCAGGCTGTATTAGTTGTGAAACAATTTCCACAATGTCTTAATTCTGTGCCAAACTCGTAATTCAGATATTCATCTCTACGATCATATAATAGACATTTTATCCTCTTGTCACGACGATGTTCCACTTCACTCTGAAATTACTTGAACCTTTCAATAATTCAGACTTATGTTTCATCAAGTAAATATACTCAGTATCTACTCAAATCATCTGTGAAGTAAGAACATAACGATATCCACTACATGCCTCAGCACTCATTGGACTGCACACATCAAAATGTATTACTTCCAACAAGTTGCTTTCTAGTTGCATATTTACTGAAAACGAGGCTTTCAGTCATCTTGCCCATGTGGTATGATTTGCATGTCTCAAGTGATTCAAAATCAAGTGAGTCCAAACGGTCCATTTGCATAGAGTTTCTTCATGCATATACACCAACAAGACATGGTTCGCATGTCTCAATCCTTTCAAAAATGAGTGAGTCCAAAGATCCATCAACATGGAGCTTCTTCATGCGTTTTATACCAATATGACTCAAATTGCAGTGCCACATTTGTGTGGTACTATCATTACTATCTTATACCTTTGGCATGAAAATGTGTATCACTACGATCGGGATGGTATTATTCAAATAAACAGAGTAACCATTATTCTCCTTAAATGAATAACCGTATCGCGATAGACATAATCCAATCATGTCTATGCTCAACGCAAACACCAAATAACAATTATTTAGGTTTTAATACCAATCTCGATGGTAGAGGGAGCGTACGATATTTGATCAACCTTGGAAATACTTCCAACACATATCGTCATCTCACCTTTTAGCTAGTCTCCGTTTATTCCGTAGCCTTTTGTTTCGAGTTACTAACACTTAGCAACCGAACCGGTATCTAATACCCTGGTGCTACTAGGAGTACTAGTAAAGTACACATTATAATGCATATCCAATATACTTCTGTCGACCTTGCCAGCCTTCTCATCTACCAAGTATCTAGGGTGGTTCTGCTTCAGTGACTGTTCCCCTTATTACAGAAGCACTTAGTCTCGGGCTTGGGTTCAACTTTGGGTTTCTTCACTAGAAAGCAACTGATTTGTTGTTCCATGAAGTATCCCTTTCTTGCCCTTGCCCTTCTTGAAACTAGTGGTTTTACTAACCATCAACGATTGATGCTCCCTTTTGATTTCTACTTTTGCGGTGTCGCAGAATAGCTCAAGGATCATATCTATCCCTGATATGTTATAGTTCATCACGAAGCTCTAGTAGCTTGGTGGCAGTGACTTTGGAGAACATCACTATTTCATCTGGAAGATCAACTCCCACTTGATTCAAGCGATTGTTGTACTCAGACAATCTGAGCACAAGTCTCAACAATTGAGCTTTTCTCCCTTAGTTTGCAGGCTAAGAAAATCGTCGGAGGTCTTATACCTCTTGACGTGGGCACGAGCCTGAAATCCCAATTTCAGCCCTCGAAACATCTCATATGTTTCGCGACGTTTCAAAACGTCTTCGGTGCCTCAACTCTAAACCGTTTAACTGAACTATCACGTAGTTATCAAAATGTGTATGTCAGATGTTCGCAACATCCACAGACGACGTTCGAGGTTCAGCACACTGAGCGGTGCATTAAGGACATAAGCCTTCTATGAAGCAATGAGGACAATCCTCAGTTTACGGACCTAGTCCGCATAATTGCTACTATCAACTTTCAACTAAATTTTCTCTAGGAACATATCTAAACAGTAGAACTGAAGCGCGAGCTACGACATAATTTGCGAAGACCTTTTGACTATGTTCAGGATAATTAAGTTCATCTTATGAACTCCCACTCAGATAGACATCCCTCTAGTCATCTAAGTGATTACATGATCCGAGTCAACTAGGCCGTGTCCGATCATCACGTGAGACGGACTAGTCAACATCGGTGAACATCTTCATGTTGATCGTATCTTCTATACGACTCATGTTCGACCTTTCGGTCTTCTGTGTTCCGAGGCCATGTCTGTACATGCTAGGCTCGTCAAGTCAACCTAAGTGTTTTGTGTAAATCTGTCTTACACCCGTTGTATGTGAACGTTAGAATCTATCACACCCGATCATCACGTGGTGCTTCGAAACAACGAACTTTCGCAACGGTGCACAGTTAGGGGGAACACTTTCTTGAAATTTTAATGAGGGATCATCTTATTTACTACCGTCGTTCTAAGCAAATAAGATGTATAAACATGATAAACATCACATGCAATCAAATAGTGACATGATATGGCCAATATCATATTGCTCCTTTTGATCTCCATCTTCGGGGCTCCATGATCATCATCGTCACCGGCATGACACCATGATCTCCATCATCGTGTCTTCATGAAGTTGTCTCGCCAACTATTACTTCTACTACTACAGCTAACGGTTAGCAATAAAGTAAAGTAATTACATGACGTTTATGTTGACACGCAGGTCATAAATAAATTAAGACAACTCCTATGGCTCCTGCCGGTTGTCATACTCATCGACATGCAAGTCGTGATTCCTATTACAAGAACATGATCAATCTCATACATCACATATATCATTCATCACATCCTTTGGGCCATATCACATCACATAGCATACCCTGCAAAAACAAGTTAGACGTCCTCTAATTGTTGTTTGCATGTTTTACGTGGCTGCTATGGGTTTCTAGCAAGAACGTTTCTTACCTACGCAAAACCACAACGTGATATGCCAATTGATATTTACCCTTCATAAGGACCCTTTTCATCGAATCCGATCCGACTAAAGTGGGAGAGACAGACACCCGCTAGCCACCTTATGCAACTAGTGCATGTCAGTCGGTGGAACCAGTCTCACGTAAGAGTACGTGTAAGGTCGGTCCGGGCCGCTTCATCCCACAATGCCGCCGAATCAAGATTAAGACTAGTAACGGTAAGCATATTGAACAAAATCAACGCCCACAACTACTTTGTGTTCTACTCGTGCATAGAATCTACGCATAGACCTAGCTCATGATGCCACTGTTGGGGAACGTAGCAGAAATTCAAAATTTTCCTACGTGTCACCAAGATCTATCTATGGAGAACCAGCAACGAGGGAAGGAGAGTGCATCTACATACCCTTGTAGATCGCTAAGCGGAAGCGTTCAAGTGAACGGGGTTGATGGAGTCGTACTCGTCGTGATCCAAATCACCGATGATCCTAGTGCCGAACGAACGGCACCTCCGTGTTCAACACACGTACAGCCCGGTGACGTCTCCTACGCCTTGATCCAGCAAGGGGAGAAGGAGAGGTTGGGGAAGACTCCATCCAGCAGCAGCACGACGGCGTGGTGGTGGTGGAGGAGCGTGGTACTCCAGCAGGGCTTCGCCAAGCACCGCAAGAGACGAGGAGGGAGAGGGGTAGGGCTGCGCCAAGAAGGAGATGAACTCGTGTGTTGGGCAGCCCAAACCTCAAGTATATATAGGGGAAGGGGAGGGGCTGCGCCCCCACCTAGGGTTCCCTCCCTAGGGGTGGCGGCAGCCCCCTAGATCCCATCTAGGGGCGGCCAAGGGGAGGGGAGAGGGGGAGGCGCACCAGGGTGGGCCTTAGGGCCCATCTGCCCTAGGGTTTGCCCCCTTCCCCTCTTCCTTGCGCCTTGGGCTTGGGGGGCGCACCAGCCCACCTGGGGCTGGTCCCCTCCCACACTTGGCCCATGCAGCCCTCCGGGGCTTGTGGCCCCACTTGGTGGACCCCCGGGACCCTCCCGGTGGTCCCGGTACGTTACCGATAAAACCCGAAACTTTTCCGGTGACCAAAACAGGACTTCCCATATATAAATCTTTACCTCCGGACCATTCCGGAACTCCTCGTGACGTCCGGGATCTCATCCGGGACTCCGAACAACATTCGGTAACCACGTATATCTATTCCCTATAACCCTAGCGTCATCGAACCTTAAGTGTGTAGACCCTACGGGTTCGGGAGACATGCAGACATGACCGAGATGACTCTCCGGTCAATAACCAACAGCGGGATCTGGATACCCATGTTGGCTCCCACATGTTCCACGATGATCTCATCGGATGAACCACGATGTCAAGGACTTAATCAATCCCGTATACAATTCCCTTTGTCTAGCGGTACGATACTTGCCCGAGATTCGATCGTCGGTATCCCGATACCTTGTTCAATCTCGTTACCGGCAAGTCTCTTTACTCGTTCCGTAACACATCATCCCGTGATCAACTCCTTGATCACATTGTGCACATTATGATGATGTCCTACCGAGTGGGCCCAGAGATACCTCTCCGTTTACACGGAGTGACAAATCCCAGTCTCGATTCGTGCCAACCCAACAGACACTTTCGGAGATACCTGTAATGTACCTTTAGCCACCCAGGTTACGTTGTGACGTTTGGCACACCCAAAGAATTCCTACGTATCGGGAGTTGCACAATCTCATCGGTCTAAGGAAATGATACTTGACATTAAGAAAAAGCTTTAAGCATACGAACTAACATGATTGTGCTAGGCTTAGGATTTGGGTCTTGTCCATCACATCATTCTCCTAATGATGTGATCCCGTTATCAACGACAATCCAATGATGGTCAAGGAACCGTAAACATCTAATTGATAACGAGCTAGTCAACTAGAGCTTACTAGGGACATGGTGAGGAAATATAATAATAACCAATTTATTATTGCCTCTAAGGCATATTTCCAACATGTAGTCCTCAACCCAGACCCCAGGGTCTGTCGTTCCGTTGTACGCCTCTATGTTTACGGGTTTGAATCCCTCTGGAAATTCATGGTCCAACACCTCATCGGTGAAACATAGGGGGTGTACGGCACCCCTGTATTTGGGTGTACCGTGGTGTTGGGATGTTTGTTGTGTTGCATTGCGTGCTGGAGCGTGCTTGCGTGGCCCATAGATGGATCTGGTTGCGCCGTCCTTTTGATGCGAGCCCTCATGTGGATCGCGTACTGGCTTATGTGCGGCGTCGTTTGCCGCTCTATGTTGGCCACGAGGTCGTCTATCCGACCGGATGGCCATTTTGTTTTTTGATTGCGGGGGATCTAAGGCCTCCTCATCGAATTCAGGTAGCAACTTTCGCTTCGGGTAGCTCTTGGTGTGGCGATTACCGCCGTACTTCGCTGCAGTGTTGAGTACTTCACTCCATCTGATTCTGAGTGTGTCTTGTGCAGCCCTGAGCCTTTGCTTCTGCTTTTTCAGACTCCTCGCACTGGCAACAAGCCTTTGATGGGTATTCTGTTGCTCCGGGTGCCTGTCCAGTGTGATGTCATCCGGACTGTTATCTTCGACGGAGTCAGGTTGTTCGGTTTGATTCTCCATTTTGCCGTGGTCGGACGATGGTTCAATGCCGTGTTTGTCGTCCGCTGGCTCGCCTTGCTCTATCGCTGGGTTTATATGATCGCTGCTTCTGCCGAGGCGGGATTTGGAGCGGCGCTTACGCCGCCGCTTTGACTGCTTCTCGAGGGAACAACCCTTCGCTACGTCCTTACGTTCTTCGTCGTCGTTTTCTTTGGCTGTGTCCACCATGTATACATCATATGATGAAGTGGGCGTCCAGTGCCCTGTGGGTAGTGGTTCCTGTTCGTCTCCTGCATCGTCGTCCATACCGTCGATGCCTTCGGAGTCGAAGTCGAGCATGGCAGTCAAATCATCGACAGTGGCTACTAAGTGGGTGGTGGGTGGGCGTCGAATTTCTTCGTCATCCGCATCCCAATTCTGTCGGACATAGTTCGGCCAGGGCTCTCCTGACAGAGAGAGAAACCTTAATGAGTTCGGTATGTCGCCGAAAGGCGAGTGCTGAAAGATATCCGCGGAGTTGAACTCCATGATCGGTGCCCAGCCGGATTCGATGGGCACGGGCGCAGGCGGTTCGGAGTCCGTGGGCGGGGAAGAATCCGGCAGTTTGGCGTCACGGCTCTTGTGAAGGGTAAGGTCGATACTCAGCTCGATCGCCGATGAGAGTGCAGCCTCTGCGGCGGGGTCTATCCACCCATCACTGGATGGCGCAATTGGCTCCGATTTGAGGGTCGGAGCGGTCGCTGGTGCGATCTCCCGAACACTGTCCGATGGTGGAGCTAAGTCATGCTATCGTGACCGTGTGGCGCACTCGGCAAGGGCTCGAATCCGTCGAAGATCAAGTCTCCGTGGATGTCGGCTGTGTAGTTCAAGTTTCCAAATCTGACCTGATAGCCAGGGGCGTAGCTCTCAATCCGCTCCAGATGGCCAAGCGAGTTGGCCCACAGTGCGGAGCCGCCGAATACAAAGATATGTCCGGGGAGAAAAGTCTCACCCTGGACTGCATCGCTATCGATGATCGAAGGAGCCATCAAGCCTAATGATGACGACATAGAGGAACTCTCAATGAAAGCACCAATGTCGGTGTCAAAACCGGCGGATCTCGGGTAGGGGGTTCCGAACTGTGCGTCTAAGGCGGATGGTAACAGGAGGCAGGGGACACGATGTTTTACCCAGGTTCGGGCCCTCTTGATGGAGGTAAAACCTTACATCCTGCTTGATTATTCTTGATAATATGAGTAGTACAAGAGTTGATCTACCACGAGATCAGAGAGGCTAAACCCTAGAAGCTAGCCTATGGTATGATTGTATGTTGTCCTACGGACTAAAACCCTCCGGTTTATATAGACACCGAAGGGGGCTAGGGTTACACAGAGTCGGTTACAAGGAAGGAGATCTACATATCCGTATTGCCAAGCTTGCCTTCCACGCCAAGGAGAGTTCCCATCCGGACACAGGACGAAGTCTTCAATCTTGTATCTTCATAGTCCAACAGTCCGGCCAAAGGATATAATCCGGCTGTCCGGATACCCCCTAATCCAGGACTCCCTCAGTCCTTGTGAAGTCAGTGCCTGTTTGCATTATCTATTTGTCTTCACTGTGTGACTGCTTGTTCTGATTGGCTTCATACTGTCTTCCATCCTGATCCATACTGCCTAGCTGCTATTAGTCTTTGTGCCTTCACTTCATTAAATACTTGACTATGGCTTGCTTAGTGTAGTCTACCTTCCGCTGCATGTTAATAGGTTCATTTCTATCGATTGTCTTCGAAACTTCCATGTTTTGAAGACTTTCATAAAAATCGCCTATTCACCCACCTCTAGTCGATCACTAGCACTTTCAATCTGGCTGGCATAATTGACTACGACTAATCTAAATTCTCAACAATTGTCAGAACTTGAACACTCTCTGCCCTGGGTGAATGGATAGGGTATTGACAACACCTCTAATAATGATTATTCTCTCCACAACTTTCCTTTTTTTATCAGTGCTTCAACCCTAATTAATGAACAATATTAGTCTTCACCCGTGGATGGCATTCTAGCTCGGCCCCAAAAAATGACACCAAAATCATGGAACGATGTTAGGGAAATTCTTAGATTGTTTGGCTCACATACATATAATGGTAGAATTGCAAATATCAAGAATACTATGAAACAGCGTCCAAAAAAGGAATACTATAAAACAACCACAAGAGTATATTAGTATATTATCCAGTTTTAACTGATGATTGTATGAGAAACGGAATTACACATTTTCAACTAATTTCCAGGAAGGCACCGATCGTAATAACAATTCAACTTTTAAGTTTAGAAAGAATGGATTCAGTTCTAACTCTCTTGGATGGTATCGTGTTTACAGTTAAACAATGAATTATTCATTAAAAATTGTAAACTATATCTTAGTACAGTATCCATATTTTGCCTTGCATCTGTCATATTAGTTGAACCACTCTTCTTCACTACACAAATATTGATCACATATATTTCTATGAATTCCCGCAGCAACGCGCGGGGTATTAGCTAGTAAAGATAAATAGGGCGAGTTGGAATCTCTGTCGGATTTCTCGAGTCGGTTTAAAATACTCAAAATTAGTCGCCATTGCACATAACTGAGGAATATACAATTCTTACACACTTCATCACCGACAAAATCCACACCGGGTTAATACTCCCTTCGTTTTTATTTAGTTCGCGTATTAGCTTTGGTCAAGGTCAAGTTTTGTAAACTTTGACCAATTTTATAAACGAAAATATTAACATATACGATAACAAATCAACATCATTAGATTTATTATTGAATGTACTTTCATATAGTATAAATTTGTTATAGTAAATGTTTATATTATTTTCTATAAGCTTGGTCAAACTTTACAAAGTTTGACTTCAGTCAACTCTAATATGCGGAGTAGATAAAAACGGAGGGAGTATTCAACTTTTCCGTGATAGTCTGCAAATAATCGCACTGTTTATTATCATACGCTTTCATCATATCTATCTTCAAAGCAGAACTCGTGTTCTTCTTCGGCTTATTTATTTTCATAAAACACAAACACTCGAAAAGATAGATTATATTATTGATGATAAGTCTACCAAGCACGAAAGCATATTGTCCCAACAAAATAACATCCGAGAGCACTAATTGGAGCCTAGTAGCCATAACCTTCGACACTATCTTATAAATCACATTGCAGAGGGCTATTGATCAAAATTGAGACAATAGTGTAGGATTATTCACCTTCGGGGCAGAACAATACATGTTTTGTTGATGGCCTCCATATCATTTTCTTTGTTCAATATTCTCAGTACCACTTGAGTGTCTTCCTCTCCATAAGGACCCCTGTGTTTATAAAGGAAAAAATGTGTCGAAAATCTATCCGGACCCGGAGCTTTTCAATGAAATCATCTGAAACATAGCACTTTTTATCTCCTGACGTGTAAGGCTTTGTTACGTCAACATTTATCATGTCATTTTTCATGGGAACCTGAAGCAACAAATCAAGGTCATCCAACATTTATCATGTCATTTATTATAGTGCAGGATTTTCTCGATGGCACGCTCGGGCTCAGCCCGTCAGGCAGTCCGGGCCGGGCTGCCCATGGCCAGGTATACTTGAGCCAAGTACTCGTTTATTTAGGCCCAGGTAGTACAAGTTCATGCAGCATGGCCAGGAAAAGAACATCCATTTTCCAGCCCAATAAGGCGTATAGCCCATGCCACCAACCGAGAACGCTTCCGAAAAAAAAAACCGAACAAGCTCTCTCCGCCGCCGCAAATGGAGGCGCTCCTCCGGTGGGCGGCAGAGCTGGGCGTATCCGACTCCCTGTCCGCGCCCGCCTCCTCCTCCTGCCTCGGCCGCTCCCTCGTCGTCGCTGATTTCCCTGACGCGGGCGGGTAATGAACCCAAACCCCCACCCCAGCCGCTTGCGATTCTTGGATCTCTCGGGTCCTCCTCATTATAGCTCACGGATTTTCTTCATTGCCACCTCAGGAGGGGCTTCGCGGCGGCTCGGGACCTCCGGCGCGGCGAGCTGGTGCTGCGCGTGCCCCGCGCTGCCCTGCTCACCAGCGACCGCGTCATGGCCGATGACCCCAGGATTGCTTCCTGCGTAGATGCCCATCGCCCTCGCCTCTCCAGCATCCAGGTAATGCCGTATCTTCAGGCAACGGTTCAGTTTTTATGTACTAAAACATGCTCATGTGAAATTGTTCTAGAATTTACCAAGTTTTGGGGATAAATGGGGACTAGGAGTACAATGCTTATGGTGGTTATGTCACTGAAACATTTGCAAAAGCTTCGATAGGATTTATGTTGGAACAGATTTAACCATCTACCCCTCTGAGTCAATCTGGTGGAACAGATTTTACCAAGAGGGATATGTTGGCAAACTAATTCCTATGGATAATTAATTATTCGGCACTTGATTACTGCAGGAGTTTGTTTTTCCACTCAGTTTGCTTCTTCTGGTACAGTTTGGACACATTTATATGTTCAACTTTGCAAAATCCGACAGTTATCAGGAGATAGAAAATCCTCCCATATATGTAGCAGTTTGCTTGATGTAGGCAAAATCAATATATATTCTCGGTTTACCGCAAAAATGTTGCACAAGTAACTTCACCGAGTTAGGATACTAGTTTCATAGTGTTCACCTTCTAAGTGTAAACTCATTCTTGATTATTTTTCTTTCTTGTATTGTACTTCTTCTGAACCTGAACATTCTTTGAAATGATTTCCCTGCTCTCCTATTTGTGCTTCAACAGAGATTGATCGTATGCTTATTGGCTGAAGTGGGAAAGGGGAAGAGTTCTGGCTGGTACCTCTATTTGTCTCAGCTGCCTACCTACTACACAATCTTGGCTACCTTCAACGATTTTGAAATTGAAGCTCTCCAAGTATAGCTCGGCAGATTTGTCAACAGAACTGTTTTTGGTTATCGTTTGCTCCATCCCACAAAAACATTAAATGGTTTCTGCTTTGACTGTCAGGTTGATGATGCTATTTGGGTTGCGCAAAAGGCTGTTTCTGCCATTAGATCTGAGTGGGAAGAAGCAGCACCGCTAATGAGAGAATTGGATTTCAAACCTAAACTTTTGATGTTTAAAACGTGGCTCTGGGCCTTTGCAACGGTATAATTATTTTGAAATTTATTTTTTAGCTCAATTTATGTCAGCATTCTTTTTATTTTATACGCAACCCTTTTCAGCATTTTTAAGTTCTTGTGTAGAATCAGCGATTCAGCGCTGACTCAAGATTTTGTCGGCTCCTTAGCCTTATTTCCGATATGAGATTTTACTTATTGATGAGATCTCTGAGGTTTCATTTGTCCACCTGAAGGTATCTTCACGGACATTGCATGTAGCATGGGATGATGCTGGTTGCCTATGCCCAATAGGTGATTTATTTAATTATGCTGCTCCTGATGATGATACTTCGTCTGAAGAGCAAGATACGGAAGAAGCCATGAAATGCCAGGAGAGAAATGTTATGTTGGAAGAGATAAAGTTGGATAGTTCATCGGAAAGGATGACAGATGGGGGATATGAAGATTCTAATGCCTACTGTTTGTATGCCCGAAAAAGATATAGGAAAGGGGAGCAGGTATGCTATAATATTCTGGCCTTCCGAACGGATTATCTTGTGTGCTCTCTGCTTTCCTAAACTTGGCCAACAAACATGCAGGTACTTCTGGGGTACGGGACATACACAAACTTGGAACTTCTTGAACACTATGGTTTTCTTTTGGACGAGAACCCCAATGAGAAAAGTTACATTCAGTTAGATTCGGAGTTATGTACTATGGGCACATGGCCGAAAGACTCCCTATATATTCACCCAAACGGGCATCCTTCATTTGCATTATTATGTGCATTAAGGCTAGGGGCAACTCCTACAAACCGTCAAAAGTCCTTTAGTCACCAGATCTACTCTGGATCAATGCTTTCTGTCGAAAATGAGCTGGAGGTTATGAAACGGTTGGGTAGCAAATGTGTGGAAACTTTGCAGCAATTGCCTACGACTGCTGAGTTGGATGGGAGGCTGGTCCATTTTTTACGCAACCTACAGAACAGCACTAATTGGAGAGTAGATGTGGAGCAGTCAAGTTTTGGACAAGAATTTGCCGCGTTTCTCCGGTTCCATAGCGTGGACCTGGATTGTACCCACAATCAGCTCCCAGTTCGACTCCTGCGATCTCTGGAGAGATGGGAATTGGCTGTCCGCTGGAGATGTAGCTACAAGATAGCTCTTACCAAGTGTGTTTTGTACTGTAAACGTTTGATTAATGAGCTTTCCTTGCAATGAGATTAACAATCGTTACAAGATTCAAATATACTAGTTCTTGAGTGCTCTTTGGAATGCAGAATTCTCAAAAAGCACGAGGTATCGGGAAGATTTTAGTTAGACTCCATCTCGGCTGATGTAACTGCTCTCATGGGCAGGCGGTACTGCCGAAATGTTCCACGTTAAGAAATCAAAGATGACGCAACATGTACTTTAGGAGGACTCCTCGATGTTCATATTTTTTCTTCTATTTCGAAGTCGTTTGGCTACGATGTCGTTTGAGTTGTTTTTGGCTGTGTGCATCTTGCAATGCTGCTGCAAGATAGGTTAAGAAAAAAAAAACAATCCTTCCATCATCTAAAAAAAGGTGGTAGGAAGAAAGGTAAAATTTCATTCAGACCGCCTAGATGATTACTCCCTCCATTCCATAATTGGAATTATGGAACGGGGAGAGTACGTCTTAAGATAGGTGCTTCGGATTGTTCGATGAAAAATAACCAAAGAAATTTCACCCAGCAGCTCACATGTCACTGGCATACATAATCGATAGTAATCCTAACACAAGCAGTAGTAGTTGCTAGTAGCATATATATAGTTGCATGATCACGAAACAGTGTTGTACGTAGAAGTTTTGCGAGACATGCAAGCCTCGAGCAGGTGACGTGATGAGCGGCCCAAACGATCCAGCAGCAGCGGTGGCAGTTTATGGACCTGACTAGTTCGACTTGGTCCCGTTCGCCGCAGCTTCAACCATGGGCACCACCTGCACTCGAACCAAGTTCACAGCTGTTAACTCTCCGAGGAGACGCCCCGTATACAACTTCAGGATGATTGATTCATACAACATCATAGCACAAGAACAAATTAAGCCATTTAAACCGGTGCATTGCGTCTCTTGTAGCGAGATGCATGGATTTTACCCTACTAAGCTTAGGAAAAATACTTGCATTATTGTTACTATACTATAAAGAAACAAAACAAAACAAAACGGTCAACGCACTGACATTACTACTAGGAAGGAAAAACCCGGTATGTTTCTTACCGGACTTGCTTCATCAAATGCCGCTGTGGTCCACTGCCGCTTCACTTCCTCGACTGTCGTAGTCACTTCATCGCTCGTATCTTTTCTCTTGGTGTGAGAACGTGCTTCACTCGAATAAGTGCTAGTAAGATGACTGAATTAGCTATTATCACGGTATAAAAGATGCCTTCAATCATATGTAAAGTTCTCTAGCAGTGAAAAATCCGAAAAAAGAAACAATGAACATCCATTTTAAGTACCAAAACTGAAGGAGCAAGAGGATTGTGTAAATTTGAAAGAGAAGAGTCTGAACTTGATTTACTTTGATTTGTTGTCTGAATATTTGCAGTTCCTGGATGAAATTACAGTCCGGAAGACTATGGGAGCACATAACATAAGCGAAAGAGCAAACAAAAGCAGGAATTCGGTTTTTTTTGTATCTATCAAATTATTTATAAGATGAATTTATATACAAACCAGATGATGAAAGACATCAGCAATTAAGCAGCACTGCCATTCATACAACCAGATTAATGCAATTGTAACATGGCAATCACATAAAACTATCAGAAATGTGCATACTGCATACAGAGACCTGGAAATAAATTTGGTGCTCTATAACAACTAACAATGTCTGGATCAACAAATTTACCTGCTGCATTTGTCGGTGATGAGGCCCCAAGCATTTTTGCAGCTTTCAAAGTAGCAGATATGTGCTGGCAGGCTGGATCATCTGCGGTCGACAAATTTTGGAATTAGAAGTGTCGGCAAGCAGCTTGGCAGAGTGAGTGCTCAACTAATTTAATTTACCTGGATTTATCTCTGCCGGTGAGATCCCGAGGACTGCCAACGCTCTCTGCAACTGCAAGGGTGTAGCACCAGACACTCCTGCAGCAGGCCGGTAGCCAAGTGCTGATGAATTGCGTTTCGGATGAACAACATCAAGGTAGCATACTAATAAGCTATGGTATGTTCAAGTTGTTATTAGAAAGAAAAATAGCTTGCCGATGTGGCCCAAAATAATCCAATACATTACAGAGGCAGTAAATTAAAAAGCCTATAGATAGATAGTAAGTTAAGGCACACTGGCAAAATGACAAAGCTAAAGAGAGGGATATGGGAACGAAACAAATGTGAGTTTACCTTGGTTCCCTACTGGATAAGGTGCCGTGGGAATTATGCCAGCTTTTAAAGTTTCATCTGAATGCCACGCAAATTCATCAGTTAATTTCCACGTACGCATACATAGTTTCCATCCAATCCAACAGGCAACAGTACAGTATAAATAATTAAGCAGAGTGACCGGATCTGTATAATCTGGATGTGGCTGACTAATTAACAGTTGGTTATCGAACATCGAAATCAAATGACCCGCATCGATCTTTCTTTTGCTCTGGCTATGTGGATGATGCTGCTCTTTGAGAGATGTGTTTTTAATCTCTATATATCCGGTCTTAACTAATACACAAAATAAAAACATGAACAGAGGCAGGTTTTCTTTTTTACCAAGGATATCCGCCAGCGATTCACGCGCTTTTTCATCAGACACTGCACATCAATAGGTAGACATGGTGAATAACTGCATGCCAAGGTGTGGGATTTAGAAATTTCAGATGTAGGTACGCGGCTTAATTATATGTACCTTTTGTTTCACCCGCAGGATCAATGAGGTAGCTACAAAAGGTAGGGAATGTTCAGATGTGGGCGAAAACCAGTCGATTACCCCCGTGAACAATACTACGTACTAGTACAATTTGCGCTTGAACAATACTAGAAACAATTTATACCTCCTCATGGCCCTGATGATAGCTTTTGGTCGCGGCCGGGAGCCTTGCTTCTTCACGTGAGGCCTCCGGCGGCACAAACTATATGAATGAAGAGCAATTAGAACTACTCCAGGCTGATTACTACTGAAGCCGATCGAGAACTCTCTGTCTAAGTGGTCGGGAGTAATGAGATTTGGGGGATACATAACATTACCCTGGAGGAGCAACGGGAAGTAGCTGGTGCGGCGCGGCGGCCGGCAGTGAGATGCGGCCCTGCAGCTCCGGGGTGGCGGTGGCCAACCTCCAGACAACAAAGGATGCTTTGCTCCTCACCCTCTCCCAGTTCATGTCGGCCCTGCGCGCGCGCGCGCGTGCGGTTATGAATGTTGTGAACGAATGTTGTTTGAGGATGCCTAGGACGTACGTGCACCGGCCGGCCGGTCGGTCGATGAGGTGCGTACCTGATGTGGGGGAAGCCGAGCACGAGGAAGGTGATGGCGCGGAGCCTCAGCTCGCCGTGGCCGACGTCTCGGCTATGGCACAGCTCGAAGTAGGAGCCGGGGAGGGCGGTCAGGTCGACGTGGCCGGCGACGGCGTCGGCGAAGCGGCGGTGCGTGACGAGGAAGGCGCGGAGGAGGTCGGCGTTGGAGCTCCGCTGGCGGGGCGGCGGCGGCAGGTGGAGCTCCAGGTAGGCGACGGCGTCCGCCCAGCGGCCCCGCTCCACGAGGCCGCGCAGGTGGCGCAGGCTCATGTGCACGCCCGTCTGCCGCGTCACCCTGCATGCACGCACGCGCGACGGAACCGCGTAGATCGGCGTTAGGAATGATGAAGGAAGGAAGGATCTCGCTGCCTACTGAGGTCGGTGGCTTGATTGATTACTCGGCGTAGGCGCCGTGGAAGCCTTGGTCCCGGAGGAAGGCGAGGAGCCGCCGGTGCCGGAGCCGCGCCACGCAGGGGTGCTCCGCCGTGCCGGAGGGCTTCTCGGCAGTCTCGACCTCGGAGGAATCCATCACGACGAGAGGATCGGACGCAGGCAGCGCTGGCGATTTGGATAGTGGAAATAGTCCATCCTATATGGGTATGTCTATATTACATCTAGATGTGAGATAATATCTCACATCTAAATATGATGTCATGTGTTTTGTAATCATCTTTGCTGGAATTTTTTTGTTGTTTGTTTGTTTTTTAGCCTTTTTCCGCATTTGTGTGCTGTAGGTTGAACACATGCGGGCTGCCTGGTCAGCGCTAGCTAGCTCGGCTCCCTCGCTGGCCTTGACTTGATTGATACTCTACAAGTCTGCATTGATGAGAAGCAGCCCTATTGTGTATAAAGCCCGTGTCCTTCAGTTTTTTTGCAAAGTGCCCTCCAGCTTGTCCCTAGGTTGACGTCTTTTAGGTCAATTTACCCCATCCGCAAAACATGAAAAAAGTTTATGATTTCTTTTTAAGAATTTGAAATAAAAATAGTGGTAGCTTAAAAAGTGTTCATCAATTCAAAAAAGGTCACAAATTAGAAAAATATATTCGCGATATAAAAGATGTTCAAGAATTTAAAAAATGTTCGCTAACTTCAAAAGTTTTCACCAATTCAATACATATTGGTGAATTAAAATGATGTTCATCGATTTGTTAAATTTTCATGATTTTCTAAAAAATATTCATCAATAAAATAATGTTCAAGAATTTAAAAAAAGGTCATGAATTTTAAAAATGTACATTGGGACAAAAAATGGTCGAACCTAGTTGCGAGTTGATGGTGGACTTGAAATTGGGTCAAGAAAATGTCGAGGCCAGTTGCGAGTCAAGGATGGACTTGCAACTGGGGCAAATAAAAGGTTCAACGGCCGAGTTGCATGTCAATGATGGACTTTTAACTGGGACGAAAAATTGATTATAGCCCAGTTGCGAGTTAAGAGTGGACTTGTAACTGGGACAGCTACACAAAACAACAATACCAGTTGCGAGTCGAGGATGGACTTGCAGCTGGGACAACTACACAAAACTACGCTAGGAGTTGCGGGTCGATGGTGAACTTGCAACTAGTACAACAACAAATCTATATGCCTAGTTGCGGGTCGAAGGTGGACTTGCAACTAAGACAACTACGAAACTACGAGCCTAGTTGTGAGTCAAGGGAGGACTTGCAACTGGGGATGAAAACAAACTATGGGTTTAGTTGCAGGCTTAGTTGTGAGTGCAAACTTGTAACAAGGAAAACTACACAAAAACTACGATACTATTTGCGAGTCAAGGGTGAAGTCGCAACTGGACAAGAAGAAAATACGAGCCCAGTTGTGAGTCGAGCGCGGACTTGCAACTAGGATGAAAAATAAAACAACCCAGTTGCAAGTCAAGGGTAGACTTGTAACTGGGACAGTAAAAACATAGACTTTAGTTGCAAGTCGAGGGTGGGCTTGCAACTCGAAAAACTATGAACCCACTTGTGAGTCGATGATTGACTTGCAACTGAGATGAAACAATCTATGGGCCAGTTATGAGTTAAGGGTGGACCTGCAATTGCGATGAAAGTGAAAATACATTTGGAGTTGCGAGTTAGCAATGAGCTTGCAGCTGGGATGAAACAAAAAATGGGTGTAGTTGCGAGTGGAGGATGGACTTGCAACTCGGATGAAAAACAAAAACATAGGCTTCAGTTGCAAGTCGATAGCGGGCTTGCAACTCGGATAACTATGAGCCCACTTGCGAGTCAACAACAGACTTGCAACTGGGACAACTACTAAATCATGTGCTTAGTTGCGAGTCAAGGGTCGATTTGCAATTGGGATGAAACGATATACGAAATTGTATGTTTGAAAATTAGATGAGACATTGCCAAATCTCATCTCGACGAATAACAACTTTTGTGAAATAGAGGACCATATACTAACACCGGCGCAAGCATAGGAGACAACGAGAAACAAACGGCCACAAGAGCGACACCAAAAACCGGCCCGACAGTGCAAACACCATCACGAGACAAGGCACATGCATGTGAACAAAATAATTTTGCACAAAACATACATGTTTAATCACGTGGTGAACAACTTAGGTGTGACATAGCTAAAAACATCTAGATGAGAATTAGCTAATCCGGAAAAAATAAAAATAGAGATATCTAAAATAGATGTGAAAACAAAAAACAAAAATCATGAATTAAAAAATGGAAAAACAAAAACAAAAAACAATATGGTCCTCAAATTGCGTGCCAAGAATGGACTCGCATCGAGGACAAAAACTAATCAAGCCCAGTTACGTATCAAGCGCAAGCCAAAGCCTATCTCTCCATGGAGCTTGTCTCTTCGACATTGAACTTGAAAGTAAATAGAAATACACAGCGACAAGCAATAGAGCATGTCAAATCCACTTTTACAACACATGTCAGAAGAAATGGAGCGCAAGCAAACAAAGACCTGACAAGTGAACAAACAAAACAAGGTGACATAGGAATACATCGGCCGCCAACATGAGATCCGGAGTGTGCGGAAAAAATAAAACAATAAAGTCCAACAAACAACATCTAGTATGCGCGAAATTAGAAATTTGATCACGTGGTCTCGCCTAGGATATTATTTGGGCGATAGAAAAAAGACAAATAAAATATAATAAATGAAATGTTTTTAACTTGAATACAAAATGAGATGTTGGTACAAGGAGATAGTGCAACTGCATGGTGGTTAAAAATGTAACAGAAATGGGAGACTAGAGAGTCAATCCATTCATGTGTTTTGAGTTAACCACAAAAAGGATCAAGACACATGGATTCGTGGCACTCTCGTGACAAACCCTCATGCTGAAGACGTGCTGCATTCCATCAGGAACACGATCGAGCTATGGAGAATGGCGGGAGCAACATGCCTAGAGCCCCCCTTCGGGGAATATGTAGCAAGAGATTAGGCCGAGGGCTAAGCCAGTCACCCTGTAGTTTTCATTTTCATTTCTCAAACTGCATCCATGATCGCTTGATCACCCCCTGTTCTCCCGCTGCTTTCTGCTAAATTAATGAAGCCGGAAACCCCGGATCTTAAAAAAAAAAACCTCGTACAGCTGTGTGAGTCTTTTTTTTTCTAAGGATCAACAGTCGCATGAGTCAAACAAGAAAAGACAAACAAAACACAACCGGCCCATCTAACAATTCCTACTGGGCCTCGCTACTAATAACACCGCGAACCTACCAGAATGCACCGCGACAAACGACAAGCCAGGCGATCGACCAGAAACACAAATCTTAGAACGTGAAAATCCAACGGCAGACAAGTTAGATGTGATATAGCTATTTCACATCTAGATGTGAAATAGCAAATCTGATATAGTATATTATCGACCGCGGCTGGATGCGGGCTCCAATCGGCCGTTTTTACATGTTTCCGCCCTCTCGCTCGGCCGTTTTTCCGCCTTTTCTCGATCTCGCTCGCGGATTTTCACCCCCTGGGTGGATTTTGCACATGTTGGACTAGCGTAGACCCATTTTACTCCGTGTTCGGTTCGGATATTCGGAATTCCAGAGACGGGGAGGAGCTCGAGGCGGAAAACTCGCACAGGGAGGGATATTAGAGCTAGCGAGGAATGATGGAGTGGGCTGGCCCATTAGCTAGCGTCGTATTTTTTTTGAACCGGTTTTGTCCTGTTTGTTTCTTCTACTGATCTTTTTACGGTTTTCTCGGATTTTTCCTTTTTCCTTTTTTCTTACTAGTAAAAATGCACGTACAATGCACGTCTCAAACGTAAAACAGGTGAATTCACATAATATAAAAAAATAAACGTTTTTAAAAATATAAATCAAATGGATACACAATGTTTGATGTCGCTCAAATTGTATTTTCAAAAGCGAGACACAATAGTGATTATGTTGCTGCATAGAGTAATAGCAGGAAAATATTTTCATTCAAATAAAATCAGCAATTATTTATTAATGCAGTAATATAGGCATGTAGTATAGTCTTCTCTTCGAGTGTAGGCAGGAAAAGAAAGTATAAACTGCCTTACGGTGCAATTATATTATTCAAGATGCTTAATTCTCAAATCTTATTTTATTCTACTAATCTGCATAGCAAAATATATATTTGTACTAATTTGGATCAAATTATATATATTTTTTGGTTGTGTGGATTGCCAAAATTATATAACTACCTACTATGGATAATAGGAAATAGAAGATGATATGTAAGGCAATTCTAATCAAGGGGATGGCGTTACCTCTTGATACGGTCTAGTTTAATGCATATGGTGGTACGAAGTAAAGCCCAAGGAAGCCGATATGAACATGAAAAGTAATCATGGGAAATAGACTCTGCATCTTGACTTTTTCAGTATCCCTCTTGATCCTACTTTGTAAGACAAGATTGCTGCATTCTTATGTACGTGCCATATATAATTACACATTTTCAGTACAGCAATCGGCAACCTAAGATAATCCAAAATCTATAATTCTAGATTGCTTGAAGCCCCACGATTCTTATTTAATATGTAATGCACGTGCACCCACTGAACAGACACTTTGTCGGCGTGGGTGCTGCGAACGGAGCTGAAGTCAACGCGGATGTCGATGGTTGCCGGAGAGCATGCTCTGGACGTGGATGGAGTCGTCGCAGTAGCGGCAGAAGAGCGCCTGGCCTCCAAACAGAAGACGATGGCGGCGATAGCACGTGTGTTCCTTGCACTTCCCCCATCGTGGCTAGCGTGCATGATGGCGGCAAGCGGCTCGCGATTAGCTTCCTAATAGGATGGATGCGTCCGAGATAAGTTTTTTAATAGGATGGATTTGTCTGAGATTAGTTTCCTAATAGGATGGATGCACTCTGATTTAGTTTCCTAGAATAGGATGCACCCGTGATTATTAGTTTCCTAATTGCTCAGGTGTGGAGTTTCATATTTTCCTTCACGGTGGAGTACGGTCAGTCAATGTAAATTGCTAAGTGCACACATAAAATGGTTTAGGTTAAGCCTAACCATTAGATTTATTTTAGTGGGCCTAATCGTGTGGTGGTATTGAATCTGTGTACGCTTTGTGGGGTGTGCTTAAAGAAGTTCTTATTTGATTGTTTAATAGTAATATAGATCTTTGTTTTTTCAATTTTCTCTATTTTTTCATAAATTTGAATATTTCAAAAAATGTTCCCAATTTCAATTTTTCCCAAAGTTCTAAAAATTGTTCTCTGTGTTTCACAATGTTGGTGATTCGAAAATTGTGTTCACATTTTTTAAAATGTTCGGAATCTCAATATTTTGTTCATGTTTTAATTTTTTTTCACAATTTTCAATAGGTGTTTTAAAAGTGAAACACGCTTTTTAAAAAATGGTTCATGTTTTTCAAAATTTGTTCACTTTTTCAGAAATTGTTCACTAATTAAATTGTTTAAATTTTGAAAAATTGTTTGCAATTTCAATATTTTGTTCACTTTTTTATCAAAAATTGTTTGGAATTTTAGATAATGTTAGCTTTGTAAGAAAATGCTCCACGGTGGTGACAGAGAGGTCGGAGTTCCATTTGTCCTAATATAAATTGTGATTTGGGGCGACGGAGAGGTCAAAGTTCCACGGTGGTGCCTCCAAGGAGGAGAACGACGTCTGAAGACGCCAACACGGATCTGTGGTGTGGTGGCGAGCCACGGATCGAGGATGGCGGCATGGTGGCGGCGCTCTAGGTGGCCTCGGTGTGCGTAGATCTGACGCCAAGTTGCGGGCAGCGGCTCGGCGATGTGAGGTGTCGTCGTGTGGCTAGCTGTTGTGGTTGGCATGTTGGACAGCGGCGGTAAGCTTCAGCTTGGCGGGATTCGCTCGCCTTGGACATGGGGATTGCTCGGCTGCGGTTGGCTTGCTTGGATCCAGGCGCGTCGGTGTTTGTTGGCTCGTTCCGGATGAGAACTGCTGACCTCGATCGCGCCGGCACCGACCCTTTTGATTTATTGGTAGGCTCTCTTTGGTTCTAATCTCTCCGTAACTAAATATAAGAGCGTTTAGATCACTAACGCCTTTATATTTCTTTGTGAGGGAGTAACTATTAAAAAAAACAGAGTATCTTCTACACGTTGCTTCTTTGGTGTTAATCCGTCGGCTTTTTGTTGGCTTCATGATTTTCTGCATCATTTTCATTGTTAGAGCAACTCCAACTATTTCCCTTAAAAAAGTTCCCCTAAAACAATTTTTTGGGCTTCCCGTAACTTGTAGGTTAGTTGTCTGAGAGCAACTTTTGTTAGTTCTTCTACCACTAAATCTTTTTTTATTTTCCATTAAACAAAACTAGCTAAAAAAGACTCCCCATAGGGCCTGCCAGTCAGTGGTGAACGCCGCGGCGGGTAGCGACGCGGGCGCGTGGTGGCGGCATCCCAGCGAGGTTCTGGTGGGGCGGCGACGTTCTGACGGGCTACGCGTGGAAACTTGATGTCGGTTACAATCCCGCCAATAAGATAAGGGGAGGTCATCTTCCGATAAATCTAAGGTGAGAAAAAAGTTCTCTTACGGGATCCTCTAAACTTAAGGTCAGTTTGCCGGAACTGTTGGAGAGGTTTTTTTGCCCTATTTGCTGTAAACGACGGTTATTTTAAAGACAGGGGAACTGTTGAAGTTGCTCTTAGCCTCATCCACTGATCGATCATCCTCGTCATCAGAAGAGTCAGAGTCGTCAAACTTCTTTTTCTTTGTTCAACGATTTGTCAAGGATTCTTTTAGACTTGTCATCAAACCATTGTACGGTTGTAGAACTGCAGATCCCACAATGTAGTTTTACATGCAAAGAAAAAATGTGTTGCTAGGCGACTCCTCTCCCCCTCGCATCGCTCCTGCGAGCGACCGAGGGGATAACCCTAGCCGTTGGTGTGCGACCCCTTCCCCCCTCGTTGCCATCGGGCAAAGCCCGGTGGGTGCTGGCGGCAGCGAGGCCCTTTCTCTCCTCGCTTGTGGGGGACTGGTGCGGGCGGACGCTCCCGAGCGGCATGCCCGACGTGGTGGGCTGGACGTGGGTGGTACAGGGTGGATGCGTGGTCGGGGTGGCGGTGTCGGTTTCGACTAGATCTGTCCCGCGGGCGGCATGGGCTACGGCGGCTCTGTTCGAGGCGGGCGACGGTACCTGGTGGCTGGGTGCCATGGCGTCACGACATGGTGCGGGTCAGGGTGTTGGTTCCTCTGGAGGCCTTCTTCGGCGGCAGGGTGCGGTTGATCCGGCGGCCCAGCCCTCATCGGCGGACGGGTGGCCCAGGGCCGGCCCTGAGGGAGGGCAGGGGGGCGGCCGCCCCGGGCCCCCAAGATCGAGGGGCCCTCCCCAGGTCATGTAGGCTATGGCCCAACATATTTTCGGTCAAAAAAATCTGTGGAATAGATGGCTGGGCCTCACGCAGCACAATGGAATGTACGCATCTACTCCTAGCGAGCAAGGGAGCCAGCGATGGATTCGTTCGTTCGTACGTGCACGTCGGAAAAAAAGAAACTGATTGATCCTTTCCGATTCGTTTCTTTAGGTTAGTACGTGCATGTCTAAAAAAAGAAACTGGTTGACACTAATTGATCCCTTCCTATTCCATCATGCAGGTATTTCACGCAGCGATTACCAATTTCTCAGGCGACGTCGACCCTTCATCTCTTCGCGACTGCGAGTTCGGCGCTCCTTTCCCCTTTTCTTCTAAATCGATTTTCCTTCCTGATTCAGATCGACCGCCGGTTTCAGTTTCGTGCCTCCATGGGGCCATCGGAACCCTGCTTTGCTCTCCGTCCATCAATGATTCGACCATCCGAGGTATATCTTCTATTCATATTGAGGTTCCTAGTCTCCTAGATGAATAGCCGGCACATCGGCATTGTTCAACAATTATCAGTTGATGCAATTTATTCTTTATTTTCAACATTGTGTCTTATTCTGTCATCCGTAAGAAAGTATCAATCTGGTAGCATGAAAGAAAAAGGAAGAAAGCTGTGGATGAATTAGTACAACCACAGTGCAAAAATATTCATATTTTTTTTTCTAAGAGAGTTGGCATAGTTGCCATAGAGGAAGGGCAACCAACTAATGGCAATTCAAAATTTGATCAGCAAGAAGAAAATGTCAACACCAACAACAACGATAATAACGCAAGTGGCTCCGAGCATGTACGTAGGTAATTCATTGGATGTACATGCACGGTCAGGTAGTCATGAAGAACCAGTTTATACTACTAGTATTTATGAAAAACATTGGGATAATCTTGATAAAAAACAACAGACATCTTAGTTGAGAAAGGGTCTAAGAGAGGAGACAAAAAAATGGCATATACCATCTAGACGATGCAAAAAGACATTTTTCATATGCTCATTATCATAGGAAATTAAGCAGTGGGGAGGAACATGATAAAAATGAGTAGTTTATTCAAAAGATGTCGACAAAGCTTTTTGCTTCTGCTGTAAGATCTTCAAGTCTAGCATTAATAGGAGTTTATTCCAAAAATGTTGACAAAGTTTTTTTGCTTCTACTATAAGATCCTTAAGTCTACCATTAGCAAGAATCAGAGATCCTGAGCACATGATGGATTAGGATATTTGTAGATAATATGCATAAAGTATTTGATATATATACTGATTTTGGATGCATTTAAATGTTATTGGTAATATTTCATACGTATGCATATTAATTTTTATTGTTATAATGTCAACATTAAGGGCCCTGGATTTTGGTCTCGCCCCGGGCCCCGAAAATCTCAGGACCGGCCCTGGGGTGGCCTCTTCCTCACCTGGATCTGGACGGAGGTCGTGGTAGGGCGTCATGGGTGACGCAGGGGAGGCCGATGGAGGGACGGGTAAACCGACTACCTGTCACTAGCGTAGGGGTGCGCCGGTCCTGACGAGCTCTGCTCCCCCTCTCCTATCTCCTCTTACAGGCCTAATGCCTCATGGCTGCAAATCGGTGTTCAGGGTGGGACAACCACCGGCGGCTCCGATGGTGCTTGGGTTTTGCCGGTCGGCTCAAAGCCCGTAGTACCTTTGATGGTCCCCGGAGTGTCTGGATACAGGGCGACGGCCTTGGTGGCGGGAGCTGCGGGCTCATGGGGGGAGCTTGTGGCCCGGGCATTGACCGGCTCGCTGTCATGGCCGCAAGGGCGGCACGGGGGTGGGCCTTCAACGCTCTAGGGTGGTGGTATGGTCGGCGCTCTGTTGTCGTGCCGTGCCCTGGGCGGCGGTGGCCGGGGCCAAACCGATGGCGGGAGTAACGAGATTTGGGGATACATTACCCGGGAGGAGCGACGGGAAGTAGCTGGTGCGACGCGGCGGTCGGCAGTGAGATGCGGCCTTGCAGCTCCGGGGTAGCGGTGGTCAACCTCCAGACAACAAGCGATGCTTTGCTCCCAGTTCATGTCCGCCCTGCGTGCTCGCGCGCGTGCAGTTATAGATGTTACGAATGAATGCTATTTGAGGATGCCTACGTCGACATGCACCGGTGGGTTGATCGTGTACCTGATATATGGGGAAAGCCGAGCAGGAGGAAGGTGATGGAGCAGACCCTCAGCTCGCCGTGGCCGACGTCTCTGTTATGGCACAACTCGAAGTAGGAACCGGGCAGGGCGTTCAGGTCGACGTGGCGTCGACGAAGCGGGGGTGCGTCACGAGGAAACCAGGAAGTCTTCGTGCACTTGACCTAAGGACTAACATCCTTCAAGGCGCAATTGTTATCGTTAAACCTTTATATGAAACACTTAACATCAAATCTTGTCACATGATGCGAAATTCTAAGCTCATCGTACTAACAAGAAGACAAGAATCTACGTCGGAGCTCCGTCGACTATATCCAGAGAGACGAATTTGAGCAGGATCAAAGCCTAAAAGACAAACAAGAAGAAGAAGCATCGCCATCCACCCGAGTGTCACACCTACTAGGACTATAAACCATAATCTAAACTACTAACCGAAGCAGAGGCACCGGGATTTCCTCCCGCCATCGGCCGCCGGAGCGGCAGGCAGAGGGGAAGCGAATCCATAGGCTCGTTAGTGAAGTTTTGAGGGAAGAATTTACCCTAACTACAACGGAGCGTCTTCTTCGAGAGTATTTGGACTTGATTGTGCGGCACACTTATCATTTACGACGACTTTCCGACTGTCT
Organism: Triticum urartu; assembly: GCF_003073215.2. Lineage (NCBI taxonomy): Eukaryota > Viridiplantae > Streptophyta > Magnoliopsida > Poales > Poaceae > Triticum > Triticum urartu. The sequence continues at coordinate 681,519,316 of NC_053023.1, read as the reverse complement.
AGTACAACATGTTTTATTCGGCTCCGGCAAGAGATGGGCGATGACGGTGGCGCGCCTTTGGTTCGCTTCAGTGTTTGTAGTCGTCGCTAGGTAATCTACATATGTAGATGTAAATTTTATTATTTCAGGTATTCTTTGTACTGACATGATTGAAGATGAATAGATAAAAAAAATCACAAGAAAAAAACTTCTAACAGTTGTGAGTTTCTGCTATCTGCTCTGCTCGTCAATGGACTCCCATGCTTGAAGGTGTCCACGCATTTAAAAAACACATAATTACAAGTATTACTTATTTTTAAGAAGTGGTCACGCATTTGAAAAAAATGTCCGTGCGCAATGTAAAAAATGTGTTTAATCATTTTTTTAGAAAATATGTACATGTAATTTGAGATGTTTTCGCCTATTTTTAAAATGTTCATGCAATGTTAAAAACTGGTCACATATTTTAAAAAGTGTACGCAGAGTTTTAAAAACTGCTTGCACATTTTAAGAAATGTTCATGTATTTGTTAAAAGGGTGTGTCTAGGGCACATCTTGCACATCTAAGTGAGTGAATCAAGCACAAAGAGGAAAAGAAAAAAAGAAAAAAGGAATTATCCACACAAATCTCAACGTAAGATCAATGACATAGCACTTAGATGTGCAATACTTATGGCACATCTAGATGTGCTTTAGCAAAACTGTTGTTAAAAATGTGTGTGCTGTCTACAAAACACATAAGACAAAAAAATATGGAAAATAAAAATAAACAAATAAAGAGTAACTAAAAGAAATAATTATATTTTTTCTTCTTATAAGGCAAAATAATTAGATGAGAAATCATTTTGTGGGAGCCGACGTTGCATCTTGCCATCGTGGCCATGACTTCGAGTAGAGATGGAGGAGCAGGGGAGGCCGCCTCGGTGGGATGCGTACGAGCAGTCGACCACCAATATATTATCCAACAAAATTTTCTCTCTTTTATACATTGCCTGAACAATTGCACTATGAGAAAAGAGCAATTGCATGCTACGTGGGAATGGTGCATGCACAAGTTTAGACGAGACCATTCCAACCATCATTACAAGTCGGTGCAGGAAAGGGCACACAAACTGGGCGTGCTTCAATCTGTCTTGACTCTTGAGTGAAACTCTGAACAAGCCAACGTTGTTAGCTCTTTGTATTGTGCATTTGATTTTTGGAGATTGTTTCACATTTGTTTGAGTACATTTTTTTTCTGTTCTTGAGTAGTGGAGGGAATCTGAAGTCATTTTTCTGCAAACTGACGCGCTCTCGATCAAGCGAGCCTCCAGGAGAAGAGAACAAGTAGTATGTCTCTCTCTACCCAGGCGAGCTGAATTTAAACAACTCCGACTGCTGCGTATGAGAGTTCGGATATGCACATGCAAGTACTACAAGCTTCTTCCATGGTGGGGCGGTGGAACGGCGGCTGAATCAACGACATGAATGCATGCAGAGGAGCCTGGGACGCAACACAGATCTTCCCATTCCAGCAGCAATAAATCCCGAGTTCATCATTACAGTACATAGCATCACCCATTACTCAGCAGCTTACATACTTTAGTGGCATATAAGTGATCGACACTAGTCCCAACACAAGCACTAGTAGTTGGTAACAGAGTTGCATCATAAACATTGTCACAAGTTCCAGGAGACTCGCAGGCCTCAAGCAGGAGGTAAAACGGGTCAGCCAAACGCTCCAGCAGAATGGGTATTTCATGGAGCGGCCGTCTCTCCGCCACTCGGCTTGGCGCTCAAATTCTCCACAGCACAATACCCTGGCATGACCTGCACGCGCAAAGACAAGCACCGCGCGTGTTAATGAACATCATCCGAGACAGTAACTTCAGGCTTCAGGGCGATTCGTACAGCACCAGACGCCTTCAGGCTTCGGGATAGATTTTGCCAGTTAAATCTATATATTCGTAAAAGGAAACCTACTAAGCCCACTGTACTCTGAACTCTTTGTCTTGTTCTTACCAGAGTTGCTTCACGAGGTGCCCCATTTGACCGTTGTCGTTTCGAATCACGGTCTTGCTCAGCCGTTGCAAGTTCATCCCTTGAATTCTTTCTCCCATCTGAATCCTCCTGACGAGCAGTGATGGTGTGACAACCTGCTTCGCCCTCATGCTTACTCGTGCCTGCAACAGAATGAAGATTGTTTAAGTATTATGACAGCATAATATACCAATGTTCTCTTAACAGCGAATGTTTCAGGACCAAAGGTGAACGTTTATTTTGACTAGTCCATGATACGATCAATGTTTTTTTATTAGTGTAAGAATGGTCGCTCCCGGTAGTGTTAGTAAGAACTAACACTACAAGAGATCAACCAAGCAGAGGTTCAACTAATTTACCTGCATTTGTCGATGGCCCAGAAGTTTTAGCTTCTGTGAAGGTACCTGGGATGGGCTGGAGGAATTGAGCGCCTGTGACGAGTTTAAAAGGTAAAATATAAACCACAACTTTGACCATGAAGTTTGTAACGGGTGAACAAAACACAAGCAAGGTTTTACCTTCATTTTCAAGTGGATGGCTTGGAACAGAGGATACCGTTCGAAAGCCAGATCGTACAGTTGCATCTGAAGGTCATCCCAAAATTTCATCAGTTCCCATATATATACAACAAAATCACATCTGATTTCTTCAAACAGCGGAACAATATAAGTAGATCAGGCCTCTTCTATTCTGGGAGCTTTTGAGCTACAAGGTCCTAATAGTGAACAAAAGACCATGAAGAGACGCTGGTGTTTACCAAGGAGATCCGCCAGCAATTCCTTTGCTTCGTCAACCGACTCTGCCCATTGATTGGAACACATGGTTAATAACTATCACAGATGTGCTTAATCATATGTACGATCTTTGCAAGTACAGGGGTTATCATACCAATATTTGAACTCATATGACGTCGACACTGCCTGTAAAAAGCAAGCAATGTGGATATGTTCAGAAGTGAGCAAGAACCAGTAAGAGTGGGATTGAGGAAAGGTCTAGTTCAGGCTGGTGAAGATGTACAATTACCTCTTCAAGGCCCTGATGACAGCTTTTTGTTTTTCTGATCCTGTATTTTTCTGCTTCACATAACGCCTATGACTCCTCAAACTAGCAGAGAGATCAAATACAGTAAGGAAACTGAGAATTATGACTACTGAAACCGGGAATCATGTGATACACTGGACTGGATCGAGTAGCTTAGACAAGCAACTTCACAAGTAAATGGACATCTAAGTCTTAACATACCCCTTCATTTTCTGGTTCTATTGCATTAAAAAAAACTCAACTACTTCCACTTCATCATATTTTGCAAAACACACAACCTTCTACCTTATCTCATTCTTTCTCAATCGCCCACTCAGAACCACACAAGAACAAAATAAAAACAACGATAACTGAACAAGTGATTAACAAATTGGTTTGTACTTGTCACAGTTGGTGTGGATCTAATTGATGAATCAAGAAGCGAACAATGTCCAACCCACGAATGGCACAAGCACAAGAGTTCAATTTGTTGCCAGCTATTGTATTTTACGCCGTTCTGCTTTTATATCAATGCACAGGTAGAAGCAAGAAGAGTTTCATGAGCAAACAGAACAGAGAAAAAGGAAATCACCATCACTACAAGACCATTGCTTGATTTCTTCCGAGGAAAAAGATACATATCAATGACCAAGATTATTCAGATCACTGAAATGTTAACATATTAGACTACTAGTAGCTAGTTCCATGAATGGATCAAGTTTCTGTGGATGCCAAAAGACTATGGGTATGTTTGGATGGTGGCCAAAATCCACCATACCATATCTCAGTCATGACGAATCATCGAACGAAGACGGAAGCGTAGGACGCTTGTCCCTTTGCGCCCAGCGACAGTGGCGATGTTACAATTCAAGGCTCCGCTGGGCATAATAGATCCCAAATCCACTTGAACCTTTGGAGATAAGCCCGACCGAGACTTTCCTATTATTTCTAGTAAGTACTAGTACAAAGTAGTGGTAGGTCATGGAGGAGCAGGATAAAGTTTGGATGATGCATGGGGTTACGTACCCGGAAGCAATGGGAAGTACATGGGGTGGGTTGAAGCCGGTGGTCGGCAGCGAGAGGCAGCCTCGCAGCTCTGGAACGCGATGAGCCAGCGAGCCGACAAGAGACGATGCCTTTATCTGCATTCTCCGCCAGTTCATGTTGGCCCTGCATGCGTTGGTACATATATACGCACACGTGTGTGAGATTATGACTCTGCACGAATCTATCCTAATTCTGAAATACTAGAATGCACGCTCCGCGGATTCTGAAATTGGTGGATCATCGGGAGAGATACCTGAAACGGTCGATTACGGACATGCAGATGGAGCGGAGCCTCAGTTCGGCGTGGCTGACGGCTCTTTCGTGGTTCAGTTGGAGGTAGTCCTTGGGCAGCAACTTCTCCCCTTTGCCGGCGGCGGCGTTGGCGAACCCGTGGAGACTCTTAAGGAAGTGACGGAAGACAAAGGCGTAAAAGCTCTTGTGACAGGTGGTGGACGGCGGCAGGAACTTGTCTGCGTACCCGACGGCGTCGGCCCACCGGCCGACCTGGATGAGGTCGCACAGGTGCTGCAGGTCCATGTACGCGCGCGTCTTGTTCATGAGCCTGCAGGGCATCGCATAGATCCAGCGGTGCGTTAGGAGAGACATTATTGGTTTACCCTTTTGATGAAGAGAAGCGTATATGGAGATGATGCGTGTACTCTTTGTAGGAGTCGTCGAAGCCTTGGCACCAGAGGTAGCTCATGAGGCGCCGGTGACGAAGGCGCGCCACGCGCGGATACTCCGGCAGGCTGAAGATCTTGCCGGCGGTCACGCCCTTCCCCTCGTCGGAGGCCATGACGGAGACATTTAATAGGTCCGCCGTGCCGGAGCTCTTGTCGACGGCCTCGGCCTTAACCTCGCCGGAGAACACGTAGGAGGCATTCATCATCGCTGGTGATTGGGATGGATAGGGCACAATTTGGGGGAGAGAGCGGGGAGAGGAATACACAGCGGCGGCGGCGGGATGGGGGAATTGTTGGATCGATTGGGCTACCAGTAGAAGTCAAATTAGGCCTGGGAAGCCCGAAGGTGTGTGTGTCAGGTCGGCTTGGGTTCCAGATTTCGGCCTGATGGCCCAGTCTATAAAACCCCAAAAAAGCCTAAAATACCTAGGACTTATTTCTCAAAAAAAAAGGACGCCGACCAGCTAGGACTTGGAAATATTTCTCAAAAAAAAACACTAGGACATGGAAATAAATATCTCTACTCCTAGAGGAGGAGTCTGTGGCGATGATGGCAAGTATCGTTTGTTTGTTCGTCCGTCCGTCCTATTTCTCGCTTCGCTCGAACTCGACGCATGCACACGAAGCCAGCCCGTGAGAAAAAGCCCAGCCCGAGCAACCGCCGCTCTCCTCATACCCGTGCACATGCTCCTGAAGAAAATTTTCTCTATGTTTCGTCACAATCGCACTATCGCCCACAACGTGACCTACCCAACACGACACATCACCCCCCCCCCCCCCCCCGACGTCGCGGCTCCATGGCACCACGCGCATGAGCTGCCACCTCTATTGCGGACCTCCAGGTCACCGTTGATATGCCGCCCACCCTCCCACGGTGGCTCAGTTCTGACTCGATTCCCTTCCAGATCCCAAGTCCGTCTCCCTCTCGTCGCACCTCCCTCCCGGACCCCATCTGTAGAGTTCCACACACCAACCCCGGCCACCTCCTGTCACCGCCGCTCCAGACGCCTCGCACCCGCCCTTGCCTCCGTTCATCGCCATCTTCCGCCAGAGAGACCGTAGAGAGGGCGAAGTCCAAGGGCGCGATGTTGAGGTAGGAGCAACGCCCTGCATCGGCCGGCCCACGTCCGGATGTCGCGTCTGGCCAACAACTACATGAATGCCTCCGTGACGCGCTACATAGCCTCGCCATACTAAATAAGAAGCATCAGCAAATAAATTTAAGGATCCTCTTCTGATGAATAGGGAGCTACATCAGACATTATATGGTCCTATCATTATTTGGGTAGACAGGACTGATCTCAAGGCTTAAGTATCTCGGAACCATGCTTTTCCAGCATAATTTTCAATATCTAAGTTAATCTACAATAATAGCAACCAAGACATCGTTCGGCTTACCTTCAGTATTGTCTTTTGGTACGATTAATGTAATCTCCCAAATGAACTGTTTTATTTTCCCTTTATGTTCTTTTGCTCTGATCCCTCACCATTGCTTTATTGACTGCAACCATTTCTATTTTGTATCGTATGATTTTATTTGTTGGAGAGATACTTGTTGCGCATTTTCGACTTCTTGTTGCTCTAGCATGTTTTGTACCGGACTTGTTTAGGTAGATATGGTACTAATAGGAGAGATGGATGTGCAGAAATTGATAGAATACATTTTCAATTAAACTGATTTATTGTATTTTATCAACACATATAGGAGTTTGTTACATAGTTTTTTATCAAAGAATGAGGTGTTGGTATTATATGCATTGTTGACTTTCCTGAACATTTTTGGACAAAAATAATATGAAACATGTACATGCATCATTGGTCCAAGTCCTCGAAGTAGAATTAATGACCCTTTGATTATTGATTCATGTATATATCTTTGTTCTCCTGTGAAAAAAGGACGCCGATATCCGCCACACGTGTGGCATGTAGGGGGATGTGCCGCACGCCCCGTGTGGCATCGACACAGTCCCGTCCACACGAGGACGTCCGAGCGCATCCAACGACAGCCCGCACGTCCGGTGTGTGGCGCGATCGCCCACACGTCCGGGCGAGCGACCCCGCAGCCCGCACAAAACCTCTCTCGGTCGTCTCTCTCCACCTGTGAACCACAGTAGCCACCGTGCGTTGTCTCCAACCTCTGCATCGGCAAATCTTCCCCTACCCTCGTCGTCTTCCTTCACTGGTTGCCATGGCAACCAGATCAGATCGCTAGCGCCCACACTCCCCATCGACAGAAAACACGGCAACGAGTTCACAGGTCAGAAACACATTATTCTCCTCTGCCCTCCAACGAACACAAATTTGCCATGTTCTATCACTTATCTGATCTAAGATTTTAGGTTCCGGATGCTATCAGTAGATGCTCGAGAAGGATGTTTCGAATTCACTAAGAGTTAGGATTCACTAAGACCAGGGCAGAACAAAGCAATTTGGGCGGTACCACTAGTAGAAAACGAGCCTATTGTCCCGGTTCATAAGGGCCTTTTGTCCCGGTTCCTGAACCGGGACTAAAGGGTCGTTACTAATGCCCTGACCCTTTAGTCCCGGTTCTAACCAGAACTGGGACAGATGGGCCTCCACGTGGCCTGTGCGCTGAGCCTAGGCAGGAGGGCCTTTGGTCCCGGTTGGTGGCACCAACCGGAACCAATAGGCATCCACGCGTCAGCATTTCTGTGGCTGGGGTTTTTGTTTTTTTAATGGGGGGGTGGGGTTTTGGAGGATTAATTTAGGTATTTCATATATTGTGTTAGCTAGCTAATTAATAGAGAGAAGTGTCCTCTCTTATGTCCGTGCTTGGTCGACGCTACGTACTATACATACGTATAGAGAGGACTACATACGCTAGCTAGCTAGTAAGCAAACGAAGGAAACAGAAGATCGTCATGAACATATATGCATACAGAGAGAAGTGATATCGACCGCCTCTCCTTCTTCGAGAGATTGGTCGAACAACAAGTTCTCGTATATCTATCCGACACTACTGGCTACATATATACAATAATTATCTCTTACAAATATAATCTCCTAAATTACGGACGCATGGTCCACATAGTATTCTCCGTCTTCAGCGATCATGTGGTCAAGAAAGAATGCCGCCAATTCCTCTTGAATTGCTCGCATGCGATCTGGTGCTAGGAGTTCATCCCGCATCCGGAACATCTAATTTGAAGAAGGGGGGTCAATACATATATATATATATATATGAATGAATGAAACTCAACACAAATGATGATAAATAAAATAAAATTGTGAATATTGTT